>NC_141694.1:1362183756-1362376256 GCF_964263255.1 Lissotriton vulgaris | reverse complement strand
TTAACCACACTCAAGGGAGACAGAAGGCAAATAACAGCGAGGCAAAGCAAGCCGGATGGCACGAGAGAGCGTCGTGTGCCTTTCTAAAAGCTCAAGGGCTTTTGCTGCAACATATATATATATATATATATATATATATATATATATATATATATATATATATATCCAACAACACCTTCCTTGTAAGCACAAAAGAAGAGCACCGCACACCGGACTCGGAAGACTACAGGCGCTTTTATTCATAAATAAATCAGCAAGGCAGCAAGTTCAATCCTAACGCGTTTCAGCTCGCATGGACCTTGGTCACATGAGCCATGTAGATAATTGAGGGTGTGACCTTGATTATGCCCACTTTATCTAAGACTTCTACGTCACTTCATAGTCCTAGAATACTATAATGTCCATCATGCACTGGGAAAGTAGTTAGTTCAATGTTTTATTCCAGACAGCAATTCCGTTTTTCAAAGTATTTCTTGTTTTTCGGGGAAAATGAAGGCTGTATGCTAAAATATCCACACTTCCCATGCACACAAGCGGCTCAAAAATGTTGTGCTGCCATCATTGTTGCAATTTTACCTTACAGGGTTGGCTTTTCAAAGTCCATCACGAACTGACGAGTGTCCATTCGTTTTCCCTTGCTCTGCTGCACCTTTTCATCGGCTCCATGCGAGCTGAAACGCGTTAGGAGTTAACTTGCTGCTATGCTGATTTATTTGTCAATAAAAGCGCCTGTTTTCTTCAGAGTCCGGTGTGCGGCGGTCTTCTTTTGTACAAGGAAGGTGTTGTTGGATATTAGCGAGGTGCTCCGGTCCCCGCGTGCCGAGGCCGCCCTGTTGAGGTCTGGGGCTCAAGGTCGGAGAATTGGAGGTGGAGATGTATATATATATATATATATATATATATATATATATGTGTGTGTGTGTGTGTGTGTGCGTGTATAATTATAACTAGCATAAAGATCTTATAATATAGTTTTAGGAGCAGTATGCTAGGAATATTTGGTTTATGGGTAGGGATGTGTATTAATACTCAGGTGCTAATTATAATATCTGGGTATTAATTATGTATTCTATTAAATTAATATTGTATTATTTTTAAAATACGTATTAAATATTAATTTAAAAATAACAAAGTACAGTTTTAGGATTTGGATGTAAGGGATATAGGGGTAGTGGGTGGGGAAGTGTATTAATATTCAGGTATCAACTATGATACCTGAGTACTAATTATGTAATCCATCAAATGCATATTTTAATATTTTTTAAATAATTATTGACAAATATTTTAAAAATAACAATTTAAAGTTTTAGGAGCAGGATATTAGGGATATAGGGGTAATGGGTGGGGAAGTTTATTAATACTTAAGTATCAACTATAATACATGGGTATTACTTACGTAATACAACCAATAAGATTGTATTATTTTTAAAATAATTACAGCTAATTAATAAAAAAATAACAAAATAAAGTTTTAGGAGCGGGATGTAAGGGTCATGGGGTAATTGGTGGGATAGTGTATCAATACTCAGGTATCAACTATGAAGAAAAAGTAGTTCTGAATAAAAGAAGAAACGGATCGTATTTGGATTTTGGTCTTTGAACTTTTTTAAAAAGGGATGTACACTTTTTCACAGTGTATGTTTTCAACTAACTTCATGTTTTATTTCCCAAATTGTGGAGTCCGGTTTGGATCATGATGAAGGGGAAGTAGGAGATGGATTAATTAAAAAAATGGTAACATAGGAAAGAACATGTTTTGGATTTCGACTTGGATTGGTCTCTTTGCTTCATAACACTGTTAGCTTCTTATGTTCATATTGTATCTTACTGCTTATCATATATTGCCTAACTAAGGATTTTTTTTTCAATTTTTCTCCAATATGCCTGGGATAAGTGGAAAAACATCCTTGAATTTGGGTATATGGGTATAGTTCATTAATAGTATTAATAATTTCTAATTCGAAGTCAATTATTAATTTCCAAGGGCTTTTGGAGGTTGTTTTGGTTTTCATAACTGATAAAAATTCAGTATGTGTTGAGGAATGTTTGTCTAGAAGTATGCTATCAATTAAAAGGATGGTAGCGTTATTTGTATTTGCATGACTAGTATAAATTCAGGCGAATGGATGGGGTGTTGATTTATAAGTTACCTCCAAAAAAATATATTAATTTTATTTGCATTATTTGCATACTGTTGTGAAGTTCTGCATTGTTTTGCATTGTGTTGCTACTTTTGCACTCAAATGCGCTCCTCAGCAGTGCATTTTATAGTCCTAAAAATATTTTTCTGTATATTTCAATACATTTGGGTAAAAATCTATATTTAATCATAATTTTTACTTTTTCTATAAAGCGTGGTAAAAGTTTGTGTGGTAAAAGCATGAATCGTAATGGTTAATTTATTGTAATCCCATGTATGTTTGTGGAAAAAGGTATGTATGGTAAAGACATGCATGGTTATGGAAAATGCGTTGTAAAGACTGCGTGGTAAAAGCATGTATTGGTCTGTCGTGCATCCATCTCACAGGCATTTGTGTATGCATGCTCCGTGTTTTGGCAGGATTGAATAATCATGCACTACTTACTCTCACCCATGGATGCCAGTGAATCTCAAAAGATACAATATTTCCTTCACTATGCTCTTTCTGCTCAGTACTTATCACCACTTCCCGAACATAGCTGGTGAATAGGGCGAGACTCACTGCCCTGCATTATTCAGAAAGAGTAGTAATAACCAGGACTGCGATGGCCATGACAAACGTCCTGACTACTGTTGAGACATTCTGTTCTCCTAGGGAACCTGACCACAAATTCAGACATAAGAAAGACTATGGTCATGGGTAAAAGAAAAGAAATTACATCTTTTTAGTTTTGGGTTTGAGGGGTGTTTTGGAAACAATCTTTGTGGGGTAATCAATGGCATAACAGGGAGGAAGAAAACCTAGAGGCAGAGGCCCTGATTATGAGTCACATTGTACTGGTGGGGTGAACTCAGCACCTGTAAATACCAGTGTTACTTGGTCATGCCACACCAATACCTTTCCATTATGAGTTAAACCCCACGGAATGGGGAATAAACGTAAAGACAAGGTTTGCATAACTGTAAAGACCTAGTTTTACTAGATGGAAATCTGCAAGGGTTTCGAGGTTCAACACTCTAACCTACCACTGGCTCTGTGGAGATAGTGAATAGGAGCAGGGAGATCTGTATGGGATGGAGGTGGGGTATACACGGTGTTCAGTGTCAGCGTAGTTGTGGGCCAGTAAGGAGAGCAAACTAGGCTAAAGGTTGACATATGGGAGCCAGGCTGTACTTGGGTTTTGTCCCATACTTAAGCAACTTTACTGGACTAATTTTCCACCCAGTATAATCTGCTTAGATATTCTCGCACCCAGTAAACCCAGGTGTTAGAACAGAGTCAAAACATGCTCGGTCAGAGCAGTATCCCACATTGGGTTACCGCTCTGGTTGACTTGTACTTAGGGTCCTAATGCATTTCTTTTGATCACCCTCAAACTCCTATATCCAGCTATTGATAGGTGGATTTGGGCCAAAGGATTTTTAAGACATTAATTATCCTTACTGTTGTATGTTCTCATGTGAGCCGCTCTTCCACTCTTCTTTTTTGTTTCTTTTTCAGACGCGAATCCATATTCAGATTTTAGCATGGTATTATGTTTCAGCTACCTCCCATTCCTCATATTTGTTCTTCCTCTACTATACCACTTCACTGGGTACCTTTCATTCTTGGCTCATGTTTTTGATTTCCTGTGATATTTTAAGTGAATTCAAGGTCTTGTCCCTTTATATCTTTATCTTTTGCTACCATTTGCACTCCACTTCTTAACCTTCAATCTGCTACATAATTCTACTAGACCCTCCTTGTGCCTTCTGTATAGAAAACATTTTTTCGGGGATATTTACAATTAAAAGTTGGAGCGTAGTGTTACTCCAACATTGGTAACGCCGTGCTCTAACATTTTTTAAATACAGGTATGCACCCTATTTACAAAAATATGGGACACCCCTGCGTTTCCCTGGTGCTGGAAATAAAAAAGCTGCCCAGCGCTAGTGCATGCACAATTGCGGTATGTTGCAAGGGTGTCTGCGCTGCAGGGGCGATTGTTTATGTGTAGGAAGGGACACCTTTCTGTACATAAACAATCTTGAAAGGTGACTTGCTTCTTTCTATGTGTTCTGCAGAATGCAGCACACAGAGAAAGAGCAAAATAAGGGGAGAAATTAAAAATGTTTTCCTCGTATTCCCATCCTAAGACCAAGTTTTACCTGACCTTAGTTTTTGGCATTGCCCATCCTTGTAAAAATGGGGCAATGGATGTTGCTGCAGAATGCCCACTGCAACATCCATTGCACGCCCCTTTCATACTAAGTGAAGCGTGAAAGGGGCCTTATTTATAAGACAGAGTTAAGCCATGTTAAGTGGGTTAACACCGCTTTGTAAATAAGGAGAAAGGGATAGCGCCACCAGAATGTCACTAAAAGTGACATTCTGGTGGCAATATCCCCTTGTAAATGTGACCCTTTTTTCTTTGGTTTGTTTGCTCTCAAACAATGAAAGACCCTATCCCTTCCTTATCTGTCCTGCTCTAATCTGCATTTGTTTAATTTTTATATGAAGGAACATTATTTTTAATCTCCCGCCTCGCGCTCTTCAGTTTCTGTGATATGGCTCTTTTCATCTAATGCTATATCTTTGTACTGTATTAATTTATTTTGGTTAGTGCTTTGAAAAAAGGTCTTTATTACTAATAACAGTGATGTCATAGTTCAGATTTACAACAACCATAATCCGATTGCTGCGCAAATTTTGATCCCATTCATGAACCTCACGCCCAAGCTACCATCCCCCCATGTCTTAAATACAAAGGATACAGGGCGTAAACTGGACAGGTGTACTGCAAATGTGAAGCACATTATGTCCCAGGTAGTTAGATATAACTAGACTTTGGTGGACAGTTGTAATTTGGCTAGCTGTAACCCGGCCATTATCGTAATTTACTTCACTAACCTTTTTTTGTGGATAAAAGAGAAGGGGCATTTTTCTGGGATGTACTCCTCTGATGGCGGGACCGATGATGTATTGCAGCCACCAGTTCCACTAGGTTTAAACCTGGAGTTTAGAGAGGAAGAGGTTCTGACAGCGATTGCTGACAGAAGGTGTTAGAAGGCTCCAGGTCCAGATGGTGTCCCCCTTGATCTGTTCAAGGAGAACCCAGGGTTCTGGACCCCCATCCTCACTTCTGTATTTAATGCTGTTAATAGTGTTTGCTTACCCAGGTCTTGGCGTGCATCCATAATGGTCCCATATTTTTCGAAAAGGCAACTTGCATGACATTTAAATGATATTGCCCAATATCCCTCCTGGATTCTACAACCAAAATTATCAAGAGGGTAGTCCTGGATCATCTGCTTGACTGGACTGATAAAAATAGAGTACTCACCCCAAGCAGTATGGATTTAGAAAGGCCCTAGGAACAATTGAGCAGTGCCTCAATCTTCACTTAATCGTGGCCAAATATAAAAATGCTAAAGGAGTTCCGACACATTTGGCATTTATGGACCTGTCAATCCCTTTTGACTGTGTATCCAAAGCTAAGTGTGGTCTATTTTAGAGAATATGGGCATTGATGAGGGGCTGGTCTCATTTTTAAGACTTCCTCACTATGACCTTACGGCAACAGTCAGGTATGGTACTGCTAGTGAATGTACAGAATTTTTCAGTATTACGCAGGGGAGCGCCAAGGATGTGTGCTTGCCCCAATTCTTTTTCTCCTTTACACAAATGATCTGGAAAAAACCCTAATCTCTGTTGAGGCTGATGTGCCGTGTGTTTAGAAAAAGCTGTTCCAGTACTCTTATATGCTGATGATGCGGTACTCCTGGCAAGGGCGGCCAATGGCCTTAAGAGGCCCATTTTCAGCAATGAAAGTTTCATGAGGGAGGTGGGTCTGGAGACTAACGTTGAGAAAACCTTTACCATGGTCTGTGGTCCTAGAAACACAAAAACACGCACTTTTAACATCTCTTGTAAAACATTAGACAGGGTTAGCTCCTTCCCTTATCTGGGCTCGGACTTTGATGATGGCTGCACTTGGTCCACCTGTATTAAAAACACGATATTGCGCTTTACCCAATCATTGGCACTACTTCTGCGCTTGCCATATCTATTGACAAAAAACTATTGCGCCGATCGTAGAGATCTATAATCGGATGTGTTTGCCAAATCTGCCATATGGAATGGGTATCTGAGGATATAGGGGTGCCTTTACTATGCAGACATAAGAGAACCAATTTTGTCGCAGGCTACTAGGTGTCCCTCCATCAACTCTGCATTTTCCATTGCATTTGGAGCTAGGCTTGGGATATGTTCAAGACACTATTAATGCCGTACCTCTGCCTCTTTGGTGTTCCATCTGGTACAAGAAAGAAGCTGTACTTAATCAGCCAGTCATCAGAGACTGTATATCTTGTGACGGTGGTTCAGCCATCCCATGGTTAAATCATATCAAAGATTGTTTCTCGGTGACTGGATGTGCACACCTGTTTGAACATCCCAAATAAATTGTGAAGAAAGATATAAACTGGGTCTAGGATTATTTTATTAAGTTTAACCAAGTAACCAGGGAACAAACGGAAGTGGCCAAACCTGTAGTTCGACATTATTGCATTATCCAACCGGTGCCAACTACTGCTCCATACTTAATATATGTGTCCATCGTGTATGAGACAACCTTGCTAGCAAGGTTCAGGTTAGGCTCCTTCCATTGGTTAATCTGTTTTCCCCAAGGTCAGTATTCCACGGATTCCATTTGTACTTGCCCTTGTGATGAGCACTCTTGCCAAACTATTTTACACTTTGTCTTCTTTTGTTAATTCTACCTGCCATTCATAAGGAAATTTTTATTACCCCTGTTACGCTGACATACATTTTCTAAGTGTAAACCCGCCCTATATTACCTGTTGCAACTCAATGATCACTGTGTATGTCACACAGTCATTAGCTTCTTGAAGTGTGTTTTAGCCAAAAGAAGGAGCATGTTGTTCTGGTGAAATAGTTTTAAATTCTTTTTAATAGCATTGTGGGTCTTATATTGTAAAATAAAGTTTGTCCCTGCATCTTAACTGTTTACCTACTTTTCTACTAGATTTGATGTCCTCGGATTTAAAATGTATGCACTGTCACTTTACATATTGCATATTATCATGTAATTTTTAGACTTCTTTTTTTTAATATATGCGTTTTATACTGTATGATTTTTTCTTATTGTATTACCTTTTATGGTCTGCCCTACGGGAGATCAAATAAAGATGATGACAAAAGGTCTACAGAAATCACATGTATGACAACTCAAAATATGAAAGCCATCTTGTAACTTGAACAAACTCAAAGAGTTAATCAGGCAGGAGAGGATGAGGCAAGAAGGAATCAATAAGTGCAATTCAATACAATCCAGTAAGAGTTACAAAACTTCCAGATTAATTCAGATATGAAGTATTTGAAAAGTCAGTCTAAAAGTAGATTTAAAGTTTTAATATGGTTAAGAAATCAGGGGAATCTACATCTATTGGTAGATAAGGTTCCTTATGGGGCTATTTGGTGTAACTGGATCATGGGTAAACCCAATTTGTAAGTGAACTTAGTCAGTATGAGAGCTGAAATCTGCGTAAGGAGAAAAAAATAATTCCTAGGGCCTTGAAGAAATTGTTTAAGTTAAAAAATGTGTTAATGTAGCAAAAGATCTTTGCATGCTTGAGAAACCTGTATCTAGCCTGAATGTGTCACTTGTACCTTTTACAATCTGTGAGTGCTCTGGAGGTGCTGTAAGATATTTCTGACCTTCAATGAGAGTTACTCAAAAAGTCCTCTTACTCATAGATATGATATTAACAGCCTCATTATAAGGCCATGGTGAGATTGACGGTTTGTGACAGATAATTATAGTTGAGGGGCAGAGGCCTTTTTGACCTGTATCCTTGTGGGAAGGCAGCCTATATAGAACTTCCTACTTGTCCTCCTGATTTGTGTACACTATTCTCTGTGTGTGGTGATTTTCACAAGTACTCTAGGTATGTGTATGGAGTCTAGTGCAGTGCACAGTGAGTGCCTACACAAAATGGTTTCCCCCCTTCAGGTTGTATTTGTCTGCCCATGTGAATATGACAACATATATGGTGTTGGTCCTGTTAATCAGCCCCAGAGACCATGAGCCCACAACAGCAAGGAACTCTTCAGCATCGTCAAAGAGTTCTCCAACCCCAGCGGCGGAAACAACGACATCACTCCCTCGCAAGACCTCTGCGACTCACTCGCCTCGTTCTTCCACCGCAAGATCGCCGATATACACAACAGCTTCGGCGCACCAACCACGCACCCAACCACCGAACCAACGCTCCCCACCACCACCATCTGCGCCTGGACCCCGGTCAGCACCGAAGACACCACCCGCATGATGAACACCATCCACTCCGGATCACCAACCGCCCCCTACCCCCACCACGTCTTCAACAAGGCCGACTCCATCATCGCACCCCAACTCCGGGACATCATCAACACCTGCTTCAACACCGCCACCTTCCCAGAGATCTGGAAGCACGCCGAGCTCAGCGCCCTCCTGAAGAAACCAACAGCGGACCCCACCGACCTCAAGAACTACCGCCCCATCTCGCTCCTCCCTTTTCCTGCCAAAGTCATCGAGAAGACCGTCAACAGACAACTTGCCGCCTTCCTCGAGATGAACGGATCCCTCGACCCCTCGCAGTCCGGTGTCCGAGCAAACCACAGCACCGAGACCGCCCTCATCGCAGCCACTGACGACATCAGATCCCTGCTCGACAACGGGGAAACAGCGGCCCTCATCCTCCTGGACCTCTCTGCAGCGTTCGACAATGTCTGCCACCGCACCCTAGTACAGCGCCTCAACAACATCCGAATCCAAGAGAAGGCACTGGAGTGGATCATCTCGTTCCTCACCGGAAGAACCCAGAGAGTCCGCCTCCCCCGTTCAGATCCAAGACCACCGAAGTCATCTGCGGCGTACCACAAGGATCATCACTCAGCCAAACCCTCTTCAACGTCTACATGAGCCCTCTCGCAGCCATCGCACGCAAGCACAACCTCAACATCATCTCCTACACCGACGACACCCAGCTGATCCTCTCCCTCACCAACGACCCCGCCACCGCAAGAACCAGCCTACACGAAGGGATGAAAGACATCGCCGAATGGATGAAGAGCAGCCGTCTGAAACTGAACTCAGACAAGACCGAAATCCTCATCCTGGGATCATCGCCCTTCGCCTGGGATGACTCCTGGTGGCCCCCTGCCCTGGGCACCACTCCCAAACGAACGGACCACGCACGCAACCTGGGCTTCATCCTGGACTCCTCCCTCTCGATGGCCAGACAAGTCAACGCCGTCTCATCATCATGCTTCAACACCCTGCGCATGCTCCGCAAGATCTTCCGATGGATCCCCACCGAAACCAGGAAGACGATCACCCAGGCACTCGTCACCAGCCGGCTGGACTACCGAAACACCCTCTACGCCGGAACCACAGCCAAACTTCAGAAAAGACTCCAGCGCATCCAGAACGCCTCCGTACGACTCGTTCTGGACATCCCCCGACACAGCCACATCTCCGGCCACCTGAGAGACCTGCACTGGCTCCCCGTCAGCAAGAGGATCACGTTCAGACTCCTCACCCACGCACACAAGGCCCTCCACGACCTGGGCCCCAAGTACCTCAACAACCGCGTGACCTTCTACGCGCCCACCCGCCAGCTACGATCGTCCAGCCTCGCCCTCGCCGCCGTACCACGCATCCGCAAAGCCACCGCCGGGGGAAGATCCTTCTCCTACCTGGCAGCCTAGACATGGAACTCCCTCCTGATCCACCTCCGGCTGACCTAGGATCATCTCTTCTTCAGGAAGCTCCTCAAGACTTGGCTCTTCGAGCAGTAACGGACCCCTCCCCACGAGCACCTTGAGACCCTCCCGGGTGAGTAGCGCACTATACAAATGCCCATGATTGATAGATTGATTGATTGATGGGCTTGAGGATACAACTATGCTTTCATACAAGCCAATATCTGCCTGTCATAGCACCAGAATGCTATATTTCCTTTGTCTTGTCTGGCATCAATTAACAGCCACCCAAGGTAGCTTGAGTACAGTCCACACTCATTTGCCTAATTGCTAACAGCCCTCCCTTAACTCCGAGAAAGCCTGGGATGATGCAGTCTGTCCAAATTATTGGAAATGATGGTATGTGAGGAAAGCTTTCATTTTCGTTAGGCACAGCGTTCTCCCAATGCTCCCAAACCAAGGTAAATATTGGTTCCATGCTAGCAACAATGTCCCTCATCTGAACATTTGAAAAAGATTATACATACCTACAGAAACATTTGGCAAAAGGAAGACGGTTCTTTTCCTGAGGGTCAGAAATAGGCATCGGATTTTCAGCAAGCACTGCTGTTTCAAACTCCTTTCTAGAAAGAGGTGAAAGTTGTAATGTCCAGAGTGTGGAGAAGGTCTTGTACCTCAACTGGTCTTTCCCCTGAATTGTGACTTATTTTGGACACTTATTACCAGAACTCTGCTAGACCCTTTATCTGGGTACTAATTAGGTGGATTTTGCTGCTCTGCGTGGAGTTCTGCAGGCAGTGAAGCGTGTTACGTCGCGCCATTCATTCAGATTTTTATTGCCGGGTGTTTGTCCTGCGGTGTAAAATGATCATGAACTGCACCACTTGTAGCGCAAGAGGGCGCTGCTTCTTTGTGTCGCTCGAGTAGATGTTCTACTCAAGTGGCAGCTACCTCAATGCGAACAAAAGGTTTCTCAACACGAGTGGTCGCAGCCATCCTCGACCTTCCGCATTGAAAAATCTTCCTGGAAGGTGGTCTGGATTAAGATTTTCCCTGCTTGTGCTCGGCAACTTAAGGTTGGTGAGCACGAGTAAAGAAAAAACTCTGCTCTGTGGAGTTTTTTGGAGCTCTGTGCGGAGTGGGAAAAACTCCACAAACTCTGCGAGTGGAGAGGAATTTCACGCCCAGTCCTAGTACTAATACATTCCGAACTGACCCATTGGCTGCCTAAAATTCTCTCTTTGAACATTGAGTGGGCACATTCCTTTTGGGTACTTGGATGTTTATGCAGTTTTAATGGATTCCGAGAACCTGACCTCAAACTCATTGAGATTTCTAGCTTTGCATTAGGACGGCACTTGGTACCCACACACCCACAGACCATGCACGAAACCTTGGCATCATCCTGGATTCGTCACTCACCATGCATCACCAGATCAACGCGATTTCATCATCCTGCTCTGAAAGATCTTCAAGTGGTACCCACCAGGTGCAGAAAGACGGTCACCCACACACTCATCAGCAGCAGAATCTACTACAACAACGCACTCTATGCCGGCATCACCTAGAAACTACTCAAGTAACTGCCGAACATTCAGAATGCCACTGCCAGACTTATCCTCAAAATCCCCCACCGCAGCCACATCACTAGCCACCTGAGAGAACTCCACTAGCTCCCATTAAACAAAATAATCACCTTCAAGCTCCTCAACCATGCTTACAAAGCCCTTTACGGCATGGGACCTGAGTACATTAACCACCCTCTTGTATTTCACGCACCCACCAGAGACCTCCGCACTGCCCAACTGGCCCTGGTCACTGTCCCATGTATCGGCAAGACCGCGGCCAGAGGGAGATCCATCCCCTACCCCGCAGAAAAGACCTGCAACACCCTGCCTCTCCACCTCAGGCAATTACTGCCACTGCCTCAATGCAGGAAGAACCTCAAGACCTGGCTCTTCGACTGAACCACAGCACCTTCGATGGGTCAGCAAGTCCCCTGTCCCACCTCCCCAAGGGCCTTGAGACCCTAACAGGTGAGAAGTCACAATCTACAAGAGAATTGATTGATTGATTTTATAGGCATCTTTATATGTTGAAGCATTCTCTATAGCAACCCTGATTTCACTCAGATTACAAATGATTAACAAACTCTTCTCCTTCGCCAATGCGGCCCTATGGTATTTGTAGAGGAGTACTCTATTAAATACATATTTATTATATTTGTATTTGAGGTTGCATCTTGGTCCAGAATGTACTAGAAGCTTCAATGTTTTGAGTGGTACAGCACTATAACTGCTCTGCTGTTCCTTACTAAATGTAAATAAAATACCTAGAATGAATATATGCAGTTGCTCTGACAAGACACTGAGTTTAATGAAAATAATTGCTAGAGCCAAACTATATCTGAATTGCCAACCCTCTACCACCTCCCATATGCACTACCTTTGGATAGTAACCTTTAGAAGTAACGTGTCCTTCAGTTAATAATACTGGTAAACAATCGTCCCACCACCATACTACCCAGTAACCTCTGACTATTCCAAAACCAATGGGAAAGGCCTCATGCGTTTTTTCCTATGTGGCAAACAGTACTTTCTCTTGACAAATAAAATATGGCCAAAATTCAAGGGGAACCGGATGAGAAGACTGTCTCCATTTTGGGGCTCTATGCAATAAATGTGTCTGAGACAAACTATGCACCTGAGGTGTCACCATAACCTATAAAAGCAGGAAAAATACAGTTTTATAGGTTTCATAGTCTTATATACATGAGATAAAGTTACAGGTGCAGATATCTTCCTTTTGCAGATCTTATTTTTACACACAAATGTCTTTGTATTCAAATTTATGGCTTAGAAAAGTATTGCCTAATAGATGTGACCCCTTGTTGAATTCAGATGTGTAAGCAGTTTTTAAAGAATGTGTACTTTTTTACGAGTATTTGTATTAGCTTGCTACTTTTTCGCCCAAATCATTTGTAATATGTTTTCATTATTGTCTGTCACTAGATGATGTATTCGGAAAATTATGTTTTTTATAACTTTTCCTCTTACAGCAAACTCTTTAAACGTCAACGTTTTGAAGGAAAAATAGTGACTTTAACGCTAAATAAAAAACTATTTTGAGAAATGTGTGTCGTACTAGATAGTTTTCTGGAGCACGTTTTTAGACATTTACAATGGTTCCCAACAGTACTTGGCATTGAAGACTACTCAAGAATAAAAATTGTGAAGTACTACATAGGATCATGTAACAGTGAGAGAGAATTCGTAACAATGTACTATGGTCCAATATGATGCACTTAGGAGTTCTGGTGAATTCATAAATCACGAGGCCGAAGCCCGAGATGACGATATAGAACCATACTACGCAGGTTAACCATAATGTTATTTTTACTTTGTGTGCTTATTTTAGGTTAGTTAGCTTGAAAAAACGTTGGGCCATATTATCAAGCACAGCGTTAAAATTTTCGCCGCTTTAGCGGCAGGAAACTGCCGCTAAAGCGGCGATATTGGGCTTGATAATACGTCCTTGAGAATTCCAATAGAAGTCCATGTTCTGGTGTGAACAAGGGCTTCTATGGGAATTCACAAAGGCATATTATCAAGCCCATTATCGCCACTTTGCAGCAGTTTTCTGCCGCTAAAGCGGCGATAATGTTAACGCCGTTTCTTGATAATATGCCCCTTTGTTATTTACAGTGCAACTAAGAAGGGGCACTAAATTAAATTAGAATGTTTAGGTTTCATTTATCTTTCATGAATAACATGTTGATAAAACAATGGACAATGTTAAGGGCAAGAGGATTTAGGGCATTCTTTAGCCTATAGGTAACTACAACAAAGACTAATATCATGTATTACAGTTGCAACAAAATCACAACAACCACTACACTTACAACCGATTCACATTAGCCATGTAAATCGGAAAACTATGAATTTACCATTACAATGCCAACCACACATTCAATTGCATCACCTTATATTACAGTCAGGACCCTGTTCAGAGAGCCACGAGGCAAGCAGGAGTTACTGGGCCCAACCGTGGTGGCTGAAGCCTTTTACACCTGATGTCCCCGATCTACGACCTATGGATCCTGCTCAAGGGGGCAGAGCACCCCTTCTGCTCCTGACTGTCAGTTAGGTAGCATGGAACGAGCAGTCAAGGCTCCTTCAGGAGGAAGTGCAGAAACAGATCACTGAAAACGACTCACACCTCAACTTACAAGCAGCACGAACAATAAATCAATGTTCAGTCCAGTACTTGTTTTTATATAGATAGAAGTATTTTATTTCTAATTCTACACATGTAAAGGTAAACAACATTCAAAAGCTATAACATAATCCCCTTTGAGGTCGAGGCTCTAGTAGGTATCAGGCCACTCCCTGTCCTACTAACTTTAGTGCAACAGGTTCACTGTTATTCCCCACTCACTGATGACAACATCCAGGGAATATAAACTATTAGGCCATACTCAAGAATTCTCCCCTCTGACTCCTTTCGGAAGTTCAGTCACAAGGGTCTATGGGGTCGAAGATCCAATGGCAGTATATCCCCCAGGGCACCAAAGGCCCAATGTATTGCTTATCTGCTCTGGCTGAATGGAACCCTTCAGCGGTGCAGCAAAGTTCTGCTCCTGATCGGCAAAGTCAGGCTGCACCTGGCAGGCACAGGCTCTCTCCTAAAATCCACGCAACTAGCTGGATCGGGCAATTGGGGTTGTTCCCACCACGGCGATCGCAAGGTAAGTCACACTTCCCTTCATAGGGGGGAAGTTTGATCTCCTTGCTTTGCCGGGCTCCGGCAATGTCCTTTGGTCCTCCATTGGTGCAGTTTGCAGAATGCGGGCTGGACCTGCCTTGGTTACAGCAGCAGTTTCTGGGTCCCGGGCAACGGCCCAAACCCTTGGCCTCAACGTCTCCAGCGGTCCCTCCTGGCATACGGGGTTGTTGCCACAGCACTCACAAGTCTAGTCACTCTGACCTGCCATTGATGTTCAAGGTGACCCCCCTCTCTGGCATACAGGGCCACACACCATGAGGTCGTGCAGGCATGGCACCCTCCACACAACCCTTGCTCCTCGGCTGAGTCCACAGCAGCCCATCTGGGCACACCGGGATCACTGAAACAATCCAGCACAGGGGCTGCACCGATCAGGAGGAGGCCTTTACCTTATTAACTCCTCCAACAGAGGGACTTCATTTTCATTATACTCAATAGGAGTAGTAGCAAAATCCTTAGGTTTATGTACTACATATGCTTTCTGTTTCTGCATATCCATTTCTCTGTGTAGTTGCTCAAACTCTTCTATTTGTTCCTTATGCTTATGATCTCGTGCCCTTTCAATCCGCGTTTTAGGCGTTCTTCGCCCAATTTTCGCTTCCTGAATCACTTTTACTACTACAAGGCAATTTACAACAAGTGAAGTTACTTACGATGCACTACAATTATAACACATTTCAGAGTTTAAGAGTTGTAATTGTATGTAGGATTGTAAGGTTTTTTAGGGTTTAAGGATGGGTGGTGTTAAGGGGTATTAAGTGTTTTTTAGGGTTCAGAGACGGGTACTGCATAGGAGGAGGAAGGAGTGTTTAGGGTTGATGGATAGTATTAAGAGGAAGTAAGGATTTTTTTGAGTTCAAGGATTTGTATTGTGTTGGAGTAGTAGGCTGTTATTAGGGTTCCGGGATGGGTAGCATATAGGCTTTCTAAGGAGTTTATAGGGTCCAAGAACGGGTAGAGGTAAGTATTAGTAGGTGATTTCTACCGTTCAGAGATGGATAGCATTTTTGAGATATAAAAAAAATAGTTCTAGCCAAGCAGCATCCATTTAAACCCACATTCGTTAAAACAGTTACACTTTCCACGATCACATATTTCATAACAGTTCAGAGTGGCAAGGTTACCCTCTATCGAATGGCACTTTGTAAACAGCTAGCTGCCACAAAACACAAAGTAGGTGACAAGAGCGATGGTAAAAATAACATTGCAATCCTAGATTGCCAAAAGTTTGCTTGTCTTAAAACCTTTAATAATGTTTCATCAATGAAGACCAAAATTTAGAAAAAAGCGAAAAGTGCATTGTGCTTTGTGCAGACACACAGTCACAAGGACATGCAGGCAAATTCTTGGAATAAGAGCCTAGTGCTCGAAAGGCCATCAAAAATATGCAGTACTCAGCCTCAATCCAGTCAGCAAAAATCTATTATTCTTATTCGTGATCCAGGTAAAATAAAGTTCAATGCCAGAAGAAAGTGCATATCACATTGTAGTTTGAGACTCACTGCGCAGTCTCAGCATTACAATAGGGCATGAAAGTTGCCTTCATAGATTTTATGTGGTGAAAGAGAGGCTCTCATGTTTGTCAAACAGATCATGCAGGTTGAACATGCATCTAGGTTTGTTGATGTGTGAAAGCCATGGAATCATTAAGGCCTTCTCCAATCTTAAACAGTCGGTTAAAACTAATCGAATAAAAGTAATCTCCTTCTTGCTCTATATCTTTAAACAAAATAAAAGTGACTGAAATTTGATCAGATCATTAATCATTAATGTAATCAAGTCCAACTTCTACATGGAAAATATAGACATCAGTGGTCGTGGGAACTGCCAATCATCTTCTTATGAAACCATACTCAACAGTCTGAATGGAAAAGTGATCCCTCGTGCCCCAGCGACTAGCCCATCAGTGGCGATGGACTGGCATTTTTTATTGTAAACCATTGAGAGCTCTTTGACTGCCAACTTTACAGCAAAGCGGAAAACAGCCTTAGTACTTCTCGATAAGGTCTCAGCCCTATTTCAAGGACCTCAGTTACGGCTGTCGTCGAATAAAATACCCTAATACTGGAACGAGGACACAGCGCTAATTTTCTTACCATCGACCATGAACTTCTGGCCGACCGTGTCAGCAACGCAGGGATCCAGGGCCTGGCCCTTAAGTGGCTATTATCCTTTCTGGAGGACCGTTCTCAAGCTGTATGCCTCGCTAACCTTTCCTCCTTCAAGGTTAAAGTGACCTGTGGGGTACCGCAGGGCTCTTCCTTCTCTCTGCTTCTTTTCAACTTGTACATACAGCCCCTCATTCGCTTCCTTGTAGAAAGGAAGGTCTGCACCTTTAACTATGCTGACGACCTTCAATTGGTATTTGATATCGAGAGTTTCTATCTCCAACTTTCAATCCACCTTGCGATTAATAAGCTATTGGATGAACAGCATCCATCTGAAATTGAACCCAGACAAAACGGAGCTGATTCTAATCGGTGGGCCATCTAACCCCTGGAATTCCAACTTTTGGCCTTCCGAATTGGGAAACCCCACACTTCCCTTGAGCTCAATCAAAAGACTGGGCATCAATATCGACAGTGATCTTTCTATGAAAGCCTACAGTGGTCCCTTCCTGCTTCTTTCAGCTTCGAAGGCTCAGGAAGATCAGCAGATTTCTTACCACTGAAGCCCTGACCCAAGTAGTATTGGCCCTAGTCATCTCCCATATTGACAATGCCAACTCACTTTTCATCGGCATCCCGGCATATCAATTAAAGCGATTACAACTGGTGCTAAACCAGGCAGCCAGACTAATCTACCACCAGCCTAAATGGCACCACGTTACACCGCCAATTAAAAAATTACACTGGCTACGAGTAGCCGAATGCAGCGCTTTTAAGCTGAGCTGTACCAACTTTAAAGCTCTCAATGGCAACAGTCCAGTGTTCGTTTCCTATCGGATGCAGCATTACGTCCCCTCTTGGGATCTTAGGTCTTCCCATCTGAATCTTCTTGTCATCCCATCCTTCAAACGCAAGAAATTTGGGGGACCAAGATTTTCGGTCCTGGCCTCCCAATTCTGGAATTCCCTCCCTCTGGACATCAGATCACCGTCCTCCTACACCCAGTTCATGAAACTCTTAAAGACCTGGCTGTTACGCGAGGCATATGATTGAGCCACTCAAGCAGTAGTATCCCTCGGACTCCAGAGCCATGAAACTCTGGTGTATGTGCGCTTTATAAGCTACTTTAACATAACAGTGAATGAGGTAGCTCTCTTCTTATATGGGCCATTAATCATAATATGTGTTTTGCCCTGATTGACTGTCCGATCTGAGTTGGCGATGAATATACAAAACTGATATAGCAGTCCGCTGAAGGCCTATTGCAGTCTTAACAAGAAGAACAGTATTGTCTGCATATAGCAGCACCTTCCCACCCTCGGTATCTAGATATCATAGCTGGTATGGGGTTTTTCTTGGTCACTTTGATATAAATTAAATAGGAAAGGTGGCAGGAAACATCCCTGGTACACACCTAAGCATGGGCGAATTTTGCGGATCTCGCGTTCGCGAATTTTGCGGATTTGCGGATTCGCAATCCGCAAAATCCGCGAATTCCCGCGAATTTGCGGATTTTTTTTTTTTTTTGTGTTCGCCCGTGTTTCTGCCAGTTCGCGAGGGTTTTTACAATTTCGCAATTTGCGAACTTACCTGTCGGGTCGCAAGTTTTGCGAACTTGTTGTTTCTACGTGTCCAGCCTGTTTGGGACACTCTTCTTCATCACTGCCACTCTCTGTCACCACTGCCACTCTCTGACTACTCATGCCACCCTCTGGCCCACCCATGCCACCCTCTGTTTCATCACCACACCCTCTGGTTGTCCAGTGTACATTATTTTCGGCAAAGCAAAGCACACCTTCCCTGCCTCAAGTGACCTGAATTAATTTGGGGCTGATTAATGTGTCACAGAATATTTTTTTAGCTGGCACCTGCTTCCTTAGTGCGCCCTGATTAGTGATCTTTTGCACTTGCTAAGTGCTTTCATTGTTGCAAAATTAGTTACAACACCTGCCCTGCCCCAACTGACAATAATGAATTAGGGGCTAATTAATGTGTCACTGAAAGAATTTCAAGTTCCAGCCTGGCACCTGCTTGTCTGCTCCTTTAGCTGTAAATCAGGACCTTTGTGGCATACAGTTAAGGTCAGAGCAGGGTCACACAATAGTTGCAAGCAGGCAACCGAATTCTGGAGGGCCCCCTCAGGAAGCAATACAAAGAATCGTTACAAATCATGAGGTTGACCTTTTGCACCTGCTCATTGCTTTTGCTTTTGCTGAAATCGTTTTGCGGTTTTTTTCGCGCTATTCGCGGGGCGCGGCGTCGTGCGAAACCGACCGCGGAAGCCGCCAATTCGTGCGAATGAGCATTTTATTTTTTTGCGGCTTGTTGTTTCGCGAGTTTTTTTGCAGTATTCGCGAGCCGCTTGCAGCGCAACACGCGAATTTACCCCAAGGTCGAGTACGGGCGCGGCCATTTTGTTTGCGTGACGTATTTCCGTTTCCGCCCGCTATGTATAATCTCGCGCAGTAAGCGCATTGCGAGTAGAGGTTCGCACGAGATCGCGCGGGAAATCTAGAGGTTCGCACGAGATCGCGAGGAAAATCTCGCGCGAACTGACTTTCGCGCTCGGAAACGGGCGCCGGCCATCTTGTTTTTCATTCATTTCCTGTGTCTGGGCATGGTGTTTAATCCTCTTGATATCTTTCCCATCCTTTGCTTGTTTTCAGTTTTTTTTTTACGATTTTGCTTCTTATCTATCCCTCTCTTTTCCTAGCTGTATATTTTTGTCTTTTCTGCTATTTTTCTTTACTTTTAAACTACTTTTGTAAACTCTTTTCTTTTCTTCTTCCCTATCCTATTCTTTCTTAATTTTCTACTTCTTCCTACCTTACCTGCCCAGACCATGGTCAAGCCAGGCGCCGTGAAGCTGCCCAGGCACTTGAGGGCCGCAGCGGCGGCGGGGAGTAGTGCTGGACCCAGTGGCAGGACAGCAGGCGTGAGATCGAGGGGGGAGCAGGTGACGCGCCGGGAGATATTCAGCCCGGAGGAAGTGGGCGCGCTGGTCTACTTCGTCCAGCGCCGCCTGCCCAGGACCATCGCGGGAGGCGGCAGGATCGCGGCCGGCGGCTATAACATGCGGGAGCGCCGGAAGCGGTGGGAGAAGGTGTGCTGGGCCATATCCCACCTCTACGGGGTCCAGCGCACCTACAGCCAGGTCACCCATCGCTGGACGGACCTCCTGGACCGCGAGCGCGACCTGCTGGACCAGCTCGGCTTGGAGATCCCCGGCCTTGGTGAGTAGTAGTAGCCATTGGCATTTAATCACTCACTACTATGATGTTTTCTCCTGCTCTGTGTTGTTGTATTGCAAATATTTGTTTTTTACATGGAGCAAGCCAATAATGCCGCTGATGACGATTACATTGTAGTTAAATTATATTTCAAAATCTTCTGTGCATTTCAGGTGCACTGCTCTCCTTCTCAGTGGGGTTGCTACTATGCTTATTTGTTTTCTATTTCGTGGTCTCATTGGCCTGAGTAACTATTATGTATGAGTGTACTTAACAGAACTGCGTAATGCTAGACACTAGGGGGCAGATTACATTTACAAGCCCCTTGCGCCACGTTTACGTTGCCTTGCGTGACGCAACAGCGGCGTAAACGTGCCGCATCCCTGCAAGTCATTTACAGCATGACGCATCTAGGGAGATGCGTCACGTTATAAAGCCATGGGCCTGCACCACAATGGGTGCGTTCCTAGTACGCAGGGTGGGCGGTCCAGCGGCTGTGCGCCTCGCAAAATTGCCTGCGTGAAATCTACAAGATTTAACGCAGGCACTTCTGCGACGCTGCTACGTCAATTCAATTCCTTATGTCTGCTCGAAGCAGGCGAAAGGACTGACACAGCATGTAAAGTATTGGGTGGCCCTGAGCATTACTGGAGTTGCATTGCGTTGGCGACGTGACTCCAGCGATGCGCCGCTCTTACGTGACGAGATGCGTCACGCAAGTGCCTACCCTTGCGCCAGGGCGCGCCGCATTGTAAATGAGGCACATCTGCCGTGTCGCAAGGGTAGTTTTGCGTGACGCATTTGATCTGGCGCATCTCTGGAGATGCGCCAGAACGCGTAAGTAAGTATGCCCCTAAGGGGCAGAATTGCAATTACCGTCGCATCCCTGCAAAGTAGCAGGGATGCGCCATTAATTGTGCGGCCCGCTACCACCACCAAACATGGTGCGCCGTATTTGCAATGCGGCGCCCCATGGGCCCAAAACGTCACCGAAGCTTTACTGCTGGAGTTGCGTCGCAACGATGGCGCAGCTCCATCAATGCTCTGGGGTACCCTATCTCCCCAATGCTGGGTCAAGCCGTACGTCTGCTTCAAGCAGGTGCAGGGTTTGTGTGACGCATCATTGTCCTAAAGGTGACTGATTGATATTTTGTAGATTTCCCTCAGCCACTATTAGGATGTGTTCCAGCGCAGGAATGCCCTCCCTTGCGCCGGAACGCCCCCTGATGGCGCAGGGCTTTATAACGGGATGCATCTCCCAAATGCGTCACGTTGTTATAATATTATACGCCGCACCATGGCGCCCTTTTTTGTTTAGCTGCTGCGTCACAAAAGTCACGCAAGAACGGCGCAAAAGAGCCGCAAGGGCTTAAATCTGCCCCTTCCTTTGTAACCCTGACAATAAGAAAAATAGTGGCGGTGGATTGATAGTTTGACTATTTAAATGACTGGTAATGTAGCAGGCAACTGTTAGTGTTGTCACTGATCTGACTGAAATCACAATGGAGTTTGTCTGTCACTTTGCGTCTTGCCTGCGGACTGCTGCCTGCCAGTCCTAGGTGAACGTTTCAGTACTTTGTTTAGTGAGTTACGTGACTTTCGAAGTCACAGGTCCGCATATAAATGAAAAGTAACCATAATCAATATAATTTCGCAGAAATATTTTGTTATTGTTCTTTTGAAATGTTTGATTTGGTTGACATTGACAAGCAACAATCATCCATGTTTTCTGTTCTTTCTTTCATGTTGTACGTCAGCTCCCCCCAGGGGCGAGAGGAGGACACAGGAGCAGCAGGCGGCGGATGCTGTTCATCAACAGGGCCAGGATCGGGCAGGCGAGGGCTCCTCTGCTGGCCCCAGTAAGTTTTCATTTTAGACTAGTACCTATTTTTCCTAGCGTTCCTCATTTGACTTTTTTCAAAATTGTCTTTGCTCTTCTTGTAGACTGTATCTAAATTCTTATCCTGCCTCTACTATGACTCCCTGTGGTATTACTAGATTATTCTTATTAGTCTGTCTGTGTAGCTAACTAAGATTGCACGGTTGGCGAAACTCCCATGATTCTAGTCAGCAATAGCTCTATCAACTTAGTGCAGTCCTCTGGGATTGTCCATAATGTCTTTTGAAGTGTTCTATCTGGACTCATGCTTGCAAAAATTGCAAAACCTTTCGCTCAGTCACTCTAGTCTGGACCAAAAAACACAGATTGTATTTAAGTTTAAAAGCTTTATTAAAAGTAAACACATTTATTAAAATGAAGTCATAATAAAACTAAACGTTTAACTGATAATGGAAAAGTGGTTAGTGCTGACGATTAATTGAAGACATTTCTTGTGGTCGAGCCGAGCTCTCACCTGGTTTCAACTTGATCTTGTTGTTAGAAGTCCATCTTCTGTCTGTGTGGAGAAAAATGGTGCGTGTTAAAAAAACAGCCTTCATCAGTTGTGCCAAAAAGTGCAGCAAGACAACCTTCCCTGGAAAAAGGGACATTTTTTTTTAACTTTAACGACAGTCACAAATTACATTGTTTTCACATGTCTTCATTCCTAGACCAAATACTAGTGACTGCTTTATTCTAACATTCTTAAATGTACTTTGTAGGTGGAACATCTGGTGGCGGGGCCAGTGTGGAGGTGGTGGTGCTCGACACCGAGGCGGAGGGCGAATCGGGCGATGCTTCAGGGGAGGAGGCGGCGGCGGCAGCTGTGAGAGTTGAGACGGTGGTGGTGGCGGCCAGAGGTAAGCTCTTATATATTCCTTACTTATTGAGATTGAAGACTAGCTGGGAAGGCAAGAATATGAGATGCATGGCTGGGTGAATGATGAAGCAATGATGGGTGGAAGGACAACAGCCTGGGTGGGTGACACAGAAACTGTATGTGTCCATATACCTGGATCATGCTACTATCTGACTCTTAGATAGCATATGTGTATCTAGAGCAGGGGTACTCCTAGTACGGCCCGCGGGCCGGTGGTGGCCCGGCAAGCCTTCGTTGGCGGTGCGCTGACCTTGCAGACAATCACTGCTCCCCCGGCCCCCACAGAGCAGAGGCTTTTTTGTATTTCACCTGTTAGCGCCCCTGCATCTCCACTCTGACAATCACTGCTCCCCCGGCCCCCACAGAGCAGAGTGGAGATGCAAGGCCACAAAGAGGTGAAATAGAACTAAGCCTCTGCTCTGTGGGGCCGGGCAAGCAGTGATTGTCAGGGTGGAGAAGCAGGGGCGCTAAAACAAACAAAGCCTCAATAATATGTTAATGGTCTTTTAAAGACCTGTTAAGTACTTTGGTGTTGTTGTCTGTGTGTGCGCGTTGAGGAAGCGGTCTCAACCCGGGCTGAAGGCTGACACAGATAGACACACACACAGTGAGATGACAGAGGGAGAGGGAGGGCAGGAGGGAGAGAGAGATGGAGGGAGGGCAGGAGGGACAGCAGGAGGGAGAGAGATGTATGTAAATGCTGGGTCTGGTGGCTCAGTGGATGAGGGCATCTGCTGCAGGGACCTGTGTGCAACCTCATGGTCACAAGTTATCGTTTTGCTTTAGCCCCGCCCCCTCTGACTCCGCCCCCACCAGTGCGGCCCTCGGCCCCAAACTACACTGTAAATGTAGCCCCTGAGAGAAAGTTTGTGAGTACCCATGATCTAGAGAGAGTAGACGGTCAGTGGATGAACTAAGTGTAACTTTGAAGAGCATGTAACACTAACACTGCACCCGCACGTCCGTTCCAGTGTAGGAAAGGCAAGGAAAAGAACTTTTAATTTTGTCCAAATACTACCATAAATAGTAGCAGTAGTTTGTATTGCAAGCACTGCATAGATCCGGTTATTATGGTGGCCACTCCCTACCTCTCTTAATAAGTTTAGTAGTACTCAGTCATTCATGTGTGGATGTATCACTGCCTGTCACTCAATAAAAAGCAAAGCACCTAAAGTCATCCCATATATAAGCAAAAACATCCCATGTGAAGTGATAGATAATCAGATTATTTATCTTCTTCAATTTTCCATTTCTAGTACTCATTTCCACTGTAGGGTGAAAGTTAAATTAATTAAGCAGTAGCCCTTGAGTTGTAACAGAGTATTCTCAGTGCCACCCGTAATAGAAAAGTAAGAGATTCACCACCTGCATGTACTGGACGGGTACAGTAACGCAACGGCAACGCAAGTCTAGGTCACTCCTCATGGCGTGCGTCTCTTTTTCTCGGGTGCAAGTTTACCGCGCTGGCATTATGCCGGCTTGCAGAAAATAACGTACCAATTTTCCAAAACAAGAGACAAGAAGAAGAATAAGACTGGTGTACTTTCATAGTCGACTCCAATGGAAGTCCACAGTGCTCATAGAATTTGTTCCTTAAACTCCCACTAATGTTAGAGCAAGGATGAAGAAGTGTGAGGTTAGATAGATACTGGCCTCAATAGTTATGTAATGCGCTTGCAAGTTGCTAGTTGTACTGCAGCACACATTTCTGCTGAATGATTGAGTTAATCTTAAAGAGCATTGGTTACAGACTATGTCTTTCTTTCTTCATATAGGTTCTCCTTCCAAACGAACAAGGAGGAAGGAGCTGGCTAGAGCGGCCCGGCAACGGAGAATCGAGGCCACTGTTGCGGAATATCGGCGGCTGGTGGCCCTGGAGGACGTGGAAAGTGTGCGGTCGACAACAACGACAACGTCGTCCTCCGTGGCCTCACCGGCTGCCACCGTGACCCAGCACAGTGGTCCACCGAGACTGAGCCGGGCTGCCAAAGGCAAACGCCACCGCCGAGCAGCAAGGCCAACAGCTGCTTCTCACAGGCCTTGCACCTGCAAGGCAGTGAAGGCACGCCTGCGCCGCACCACCCTGATGGTGTCCCGCCTTCAGCAGGAGCTCGCCTTGCTCCGCGAGGAGCATGATGCCCTGGCCCAAAAAGTGAACAGCATCCACCCATAGTGTCCCTTGCCCCTTTTTTAGAGACTTTTGGGGGGTGGGAATTGGGAGTTGGGTTTTTGGGGACTTTTGAAGGACAATCGTTGGGGTTAGGGAGGGTCTTGCGGGAGATTATTTTGTTAGGGATATAAATATACTTTTTCAAACTTTATCTGAGCATACCTGTTTTTTACTGCTTGCCTGGTGGGTGGGGGTTTAACGTTGACTGTTTTCCTGAAAGTTTAGTTCCATTTTCTTCCTTTAAGTGTAAATGCCCAAATGTTTTCAACACTAAGTGCCTCTCACAGACTAAGTGAAGTGAATCCAAGAGTCCTAGGACTTTAGTAGTACTACCTTCAGGCTCTCGTCTCTCGTACTAATACTCCATTATACCCCCAAACCACCAAACGCTTATCTTACCTGTAATTTGTGTTTGAAAGTAGGGCTAGGCCCAGGGCTGGCTCCACGGGAAACACCGAATAACGTTGGCAATCTTGGTCGGATAAAATTTCCTCATAGCGGTGGTAGTAGTGGTGTGACACAGTGGCAGTTGCATGCCTATGAAAAAAAAGAAAATGAAATCTGGTTTGTCCTCCTGAGCAATTCAACGGTACAACTGAGAATATAGCAGGTGACAGAAGTACAGTAGAGCAGTGCCACATTGTAGCCTAACAAATGGTAAAGTATAACTACTAATTCGGTTGAAGTTCTTTCACATTAGCAATGGTTCTTTGTCAAGCAGAGTAAGAATATATCATCGACAACTGTGGAAAGAAAGAATGCGACAGTACAGGGCCTGTGTGGAATTATTGATAACTATATTCAACATAAGGTCTCTGTAGCCAGATACCCGAGAGCCTTGCTGGTCACTATAAATCCATTCACAACAACACTCAATGGGGTTGGTCTGGAAGGTGTCACGTTTACTCCCCGTGATCCAGTCGATGCAAATATGGTTCCACCTCCAAATGTCACCAACACCCAGAAGTGTAAACACAGGGTGTTCGAGGCATTAGGCGAGGGAGAAAAATAACAAACTAAAATAAAAAATGTGGGATGGGTAAAGGTAGGGTCAGCAGGGAAAGGATACCTGTAAGAGAAGACAAGACAGGCATCAGTGAAGTGATGTCCTAACATACAAGGGTACTCTCATATAGTCTCACTAAATAGTCTGCAAGTCTCCCGCCTACTCATGGGAAATGTAGTTTCATAGTACGGTAGGCGCTTAGGGGCTGCGTAACCTGACAGAAGGTATAGTAGATAGAAAAGGAGAAATTGCTTTTTTTCTAGGTGTCCCCTCACTCACCAGGGTTGCCCCTTGGTGACATGCTTCATCATTGGGGCCATCCCAGTCCTCTACGGCCTGGGGCGTGCTGCGACTTGCGAATTACGTAGGAGCACTTACAAATGACTATGTGTGGTGCAGATAGTGGAGTGGACTAAGTGATGTGTTAAGGGATCAATGTAGAAGCCGAGAGAGAGCAAAGAAATGCAGTCACAGTCAGAGAAAAAGGCAAGGGATACTGTATCTATGTGGTTGTAGTGGTCCTGTTGGAAGTGGTAAGTAAGTTGCCCGCAGAAAAAAAATCCTCCTATTAGCGGCACTCCTCCATTGCAGCCGACGCTTCGTCCACCGATGTTGGTCACCAGAAGACACCCTGTCCACTGCCTGCCTGATGCTGAATTGTGGCTCGCTACTGTGAAGCCTGACTCCATCCTTTTTTCCCCATTGCAGAGACTGAAACCCGGCCTGTAATTATTCAACGAAAAACAGGAAGTGATATAATATTACAACACCACTGATAAATAAATATAAGGTATGTAGGCTGTGGAGTGCAAAAAGTCACAATTTGTTTTTCCTAGTAGACAGACAGTACAATGTTTTTGAAAGTGCGTACTCTGAGTCACCTTTTGAAGGATAAGTAAGTATGGGCAAATTAATGTAGCGGATCTTGCCCCTCAAGCTAGGTGTACTGTAAACTGTGTTTTAGAACAAAAATAGATCTTCCTAGCAGTGCTCCCACCCAAAAAACGAGGCCTAGCAGAAAACTGGAGACAAAACTTACTTTGAAAGTAAAAGTAGGCCGAAGTACCCTAATTACCCATTACCCCCCGTGGATTGTATTCAAACCACTTGCAAGCAACCAAGCAAAAGTAGCCATAGCCAGCATCGCTCCAAGACTCGAAATCCCCCCCACTCAAACACATGCAATAGAAATACTGCTAACCCTAACGAACCCTAAGTTAAGAATAGTGGCAAAGGCTTTCTTTAACTATGCCAAATCCCCCCTTTCCCACCATGGATTTTCTTCAAATGACTTGCAACCAAAATTACACATTCTCACGAGTGCTCTAAGACCCCAGAACTCAGTTTGAAAAATCTAGAACACCCCGATACACATGCAATCCTGCTGCTAGGGCTAACCCTAACGAACCCTAAGTTACAAAAAGTGCCAAAACTAAAGGCTTTTCCGCGCGGATTTTGTCCCAACCACTTCTACCCGGTATTAGACCTTCCCAGGAATGCCCCAAGACCCGGCAACCCACCCGCCAAGAAGCATAACACCCCCAAACAGGCCAAAAGCAAAATCTCATACTTGCAATATTTCTGGGCCTTCGGTCCAAACGCGCTGCGTAGCTAGGCCATAAGTCGGGGTTGGCACGACGGATTTCCTGAAAAGCAAATGCAATCAAGATTAGAGTGTCCCAGCAGTGCTCCCAGACCACGAAACTCACCCGCAAACACCAGGAAGCCCCCCTAAGAGCACCTCAAAGGCAAGCAAGTCATCAAAAACACAAAAAAAATTCCGCCTGGGATTTGGTCCAAAACACTTTTATCCGGTATTAGAGCTTCCCAGCAATGGCCCCAGAGCCGTCAACCCAGGAGAAAACGAGTAGAAGACCCCCAAACAGCCAAAGAGCAAAAGTACAAAAATGGGGACTTAGTCACTTTTTCACAAATTTCCCAAATCACTCCGCGCGCGCTCTGCAGCTAGGCCCTAAGTCCCCTCAGCCACCATGGATTTGCTTCAAACCTCTTGCAAAGTAAAGTATATATAGCCAGCAGTGCTCCCACACCACGAAACTCACCCGCAAACACCAGGAAGCCCCCCAAACAGGCCCCCGAAAACGCTACATAGAGCAAAATGTCAGAAATAGCCCCAAAAAAAATCGGCCTGGATTTTGTCCCAACCACTTCTACCCGGTATTAGACCTTCCCAGGAATGCCCCAAGACCCGGCAACCCACCCGCCAAGAAGCATAACACCCCCAAACAGGCCAAAAGCAAAATCTCATACTTGCAATATTTCTGGGCCTTCGGTCCAAACGCGCTGCGTAGCTAGGCCATAAGTCGGGGTTGGCACGACGGATTTCCTGAAAAGCAAATGCAATCAAGATTAGAGTGTCCCAGCAGTGCTCCCAGACCACGAAACTCACCCGCAAACACCAGCAAGCCCCCCAAACAGGCCCCCGAAAACGCTACATAGAGCAAAATGTCTGAAATAGCCCAAAAAAAAATCGGCCTGGATTTTGTCCCAACCACTTCTACCCGGTATTAGACCTTCCCAGGAATGCCCCAAGACCCGGCAACCCACCCGCCAAGAAGCATAACACCCCCAAACAGGCCAAAAGCAAAATCTCATACTTGCAATATTTCTGGGCCTTCGGTCCAAACGCGCTGCGTAGCTAGGCCATAAGTCGGGGTTGGCACGACGGATTTCCTGAAAAGCAAATGCAATCAAGATTAGAGTGTCCCAGCAGTGCTCCCAGACCACGAAACTCACCCGCAAACACCAGGAAGCCCCCCAAACAGGCCCCCGAAAACGCTACATAGAGCAAAATGTCTGAAATAGCCCAAAAAAAATCGGCCTGGATTTTGTCCCAACCACTTCTACCCGGTATTAGACCTTCCCAGGAATGCCCCAAGACCCGGCAACCCACCCGCCAAGAAGCATAACACCCCCAAACAGGCCAAAAGCAAAATCTCATACTTGCAATATTTCTGGGCCTTCGGTCCAAACGCGCTGCGTAGCTAGGCCATAAGTCGGGGTTGGCACGACGGATTTCCTGAAAAGCAAATGCAATCAAGATTAGAGTGTCCCAGCAATGCTCTCAGACCATGAAACTCACCCACAAACAGACGGAACCCCCCCTAAGAGCACCTCAAAGGCAAGCAAGTCATCAAAAACACAAAAAAATTTCCGCCTCGGATTTGGCACAAACCACTTTTAGTGCTTCCCAGCAATGGCCCCAGACCCGTCAACTCACCTGCAAAGAGGTAGAACAACACCCCCACAAGTGCTGAGTCTTTCTTCATTGGGCGTAAACCAGCCCTCTGCTTTGATGGAAATAGGAGTCTGGAGGAGGAGGATAGAGGAGCATGTTCTTCTGAACTTGTGAACCTGAGGAATGCAGACTGCGGCACCTTCAAATAAATTAGCAAACAAGTGAAGACAGTTCTGCTGATGGGCTTGTCTTTGTGATAATCTGATTAAAGTTTGAATTATATTAACTGTGCACAACAAAGAAAGACAGACACACAGGAATAAAAGTGAATAAGGATGAAAAAGAAAGTTATTGATTCGTTGTCTCATTTTCAGGGCTCGAAGTCGGAATCACGGTCCAGGAATAAGAATAAGGCTTCGTCATCATACTCTGCGAATTCAGCCCGGGTGAGGTCAGTGCCACCTGACAGAGTAGAAATTCCCTCATCTATGGTGCTGGCCACCTCCTCTTCATCCGGCACGCTCTCTCGTACTCTTATATCTGGTGGTATGAGGTGCTGATTCATCTTGATCATTGTTAACCTCTCCACATTTTTGGGCGAGAGGCGGCTCCGTTTGGGAGTTACAATCCCACCAGCCGCACTGAAAACCCGTTCAGAAGACACACTTGCGAGTGGGCAAGACAAGTAGTTTAAAGCCAGGTTGGTGAGCTGTGGCCACAATTCTTTTTTCCCATGCCAATACGCCAATGGGTCAGAATTAACATAGACCTCTGTGGAGTCATTCAGATAGTCCTTCACCATCGACTCAAGGTCCTCCTCCAAGGTTCCTCCACTTTGCGTAGCTCTTGCTGTGCCTCTGGCCTTTTGAGAACCAAACCCACGCAGAGCTAGCCAATCCTCTTCAGCCTCCAATGTTTCTGCTGTCTTTCGTGCAGATGATGCGGTTGCCGGTGTCTTTAACGGCTGAGAGGTCACTTGTGCCACAGCCACAGGTGCAGAAGTGGATTGTTTTGACTGGGGATGGCCTGCTGATGTACTGCCATTTCCTTCAATTTCCAGCCGTTCTGTTTCAAACTTCTTGGCTGACAAGGCTAGCCAACGTTTGTACTTTGTAACATCTTCATCAGCAAAAGCAAAGAATGCTCTGCCTGCCAGCGCCTTTTTGTAGCGTGGATCCAGAATAGTAGCACAAATGTAATGCTGTTCTGAGTGGATCTTTTGAAGACGTTCATCACCTTGTAGGAGCTCTAATAATTGCTCAGCCAGAAGCAAAGAAGAGCCTTTCTTTTTGTCATCTTTTCGAAACACAGAACACACCTCCTTCAGTTGGTCCTCCAGCATGTACAACAATGGGATAGCTTTTCCCAAATTAGAGTCCTCCTTGCTGACTGCACGCGTGAAGACCTCAAAAGGACGAAGCATGCGTGTTAGGCTTTCAACTATGTTCCATTGCGGCCCACCCATCCTCAGCTCCTCTATACCCTCTTTCAAGAAATATTGATCGAGTTGCGTATACTGCTCATACAGACGCTCAAGCATGTAGAAGGTTGAGTTCCAACGTGTTACCACCTCCTGGATGAGTGCTTTCACTGGCATTTGACATTGATATAGCATGCTCCTCAGCTGCTTGCGGGCCTTAAAAGAATGCCTGAAATGCTTGCAAATTTTTCGGCAGTTCTCCAATACACTGTACGCTGCACTGAGTTTATTACCCAAGAATTTTTGGACAACCAGGTTTATACAGTGCGCCAAACACGGCACTCTGAAATAGTAACCGTCCCTCATGGCCTTAACTATATTGGAGCCATTGTCCGTGGAAACATAACCAACCTTGCGTTTTAGTGGGGACAGACAGTTAAGGACCTTTGTGTTAAAGACATCCAAAATGTTTTCTGCTGTGTGACGTTTCTCCAAACCAAACATGGCTAGTGTTGCATGTTTCCGAGCACCTTTAAAAACAATGTTAGTGTCAACACCTGAGTTTAGCTTTGCTTTAGCCCCTGAAAAAGAGACCCAGTGTGCAGTGATGCACATGTAATCAGCGCCTGCGCCACTGGTCCACATGTCTGTTGTCAGATGTATAGTGTGAACAGCACTCTTCTGCAAAGCTGCCCCAATCGCCTTCAGAACATCTTCATGTAGTGCTGGAACCGCAACTCGGGCAAAATAGAACCGGCTAGGAACCTTCCATTTAGGGCAGAGCACTGCCACTAATTCTAGAAAACCAACCCCTTCGACAAAAGAAAAAGGGAGAAGGTCCAGAGCTAGCATTTTAGCCAGCTTAGTGTTATACAGACGGGTCATTGGGTGGTTGCGTTCATATTGCGCTTCTGTAAACAACATCTTTTTAATGTTGCCCTGGACCAATGATTTACGGGATGATGATCTCTTCGACCCAGTTACGCTCGCTGATGAACTTTTCCGCATTGATGTCTCACTCTCTCCCACACTCTTAGTGTGGCTCCCATGGGGTGTGCTGCTGACATGGGAACTGGGTGTAAGTGAAGTGTTTGGATCGTCTTCTTCTACCTCCTCGTCATCAGCAGATGACAAATCAACGTTTTCATTACGTGCAATTCCGGCTTTCTTGACCGCCTCTAGGTGCGGAAACCATTCGACAGGGTGCCTTCTCTCAAGATGACCTCTCTGGCCTCCGGTACCATAGTTAGAACCAAGCTTACCACGACTATATCGAAGCTTACAAAGGCTACAAATGGCTACGTTTTCCTTTTTTGGGCAAACACTAAAGAAGTCCCAAACTGGAGACTTGAAATGTCTTCGGGGGCCGCCGCCGGAGGAGGCGTCGATACTGGTGGTGGTGGTCCTGCTGCTAATGACAGATGAAGTGGAGGATGTGGATTGCCGAACTTCAGTACGTTTTGCACTTTCACCACCACGAATTGAGGTCGAGGACGAGGTGGGTACCTTCTTGCGAGGAAGAAATATGGAAGCGGTAGGTTTTGGTGTACTACTTAACTCCAAATCTAATGATTCCATTTCCATTGCCTCCTCGCCGACATCATCATCACGCTCAGCAGCTTCTCGGGATAGGGTCAAAATGTCTCTTTGCTGCATGCCCGGTGGGGCTGCAGTGACCTTTGTGATGACTGCCTCGTCGTCATCGTGAGAGGCTTCATCACCAGCAGTATCTGTCACTTCTTGTTGAGCCTCATCACACTCCATAGGTTTGAGTTTTTGGACGACCTTCCTTTTACGCTTAGGTACCGGTGGCAGATCATGGTGTGCCTCTGCCTCACTGTCAGACCGCAGTTGTCGTGGTTCCCAAGACAGATCACTTGCACCAGAACGAGGTGGGCTTGAAGAAGATGTAGACACCCCCCTTGATCTTTTCCTTGCTAGGGATGTGGAAGACAATGAATGATCATCAGGAGGAGTGGCTTCCAATGATACCTCAGCTTCATTGTCGATTTCCAAATGTGCCCCTACTTCGGGAGGAACAACTATTGTGGGCACTTGTGAACGTCCATGCACCTTTGCTTGCGCATCTCCTTTTGCTGCCTCTCCTTCCACATGTACTTGGGCGTGTACTTGCACATGGTGTTGTTGTTGCGGCTGTGGTTGTTCAACACTTGTCAGATGAGTTACAACAACCTGTGTTGATTCAGGGACATTGCTGCTACTTTCTTGCGATGAGCCAACATCACTGGTCGATGGTGATTGGAGAAGTACACTGACTGCCTCTGAAGCACTCAAGGGCTTTGACTTAAGTTGGCGTGGTGGTGGAGGCACTGAACCCAATGGAGCAGGGGTGCTGCTCTCAGGTTGGTCCCCAGCAGATCCTGCTGCTGCAGGCGTACTTTTTCTTTTGCTCCCAAAAAAAGTGGCGGGTGACACACCAGCCTCCTTGGTAACTTGCTTCTTCTGCTCCTTACTAGCAACTTTCTTGCTAGAGGAGCTACGGAGAACTTTCTTTGGGGCCATCTTCTTCAGAGCAGGTCAGACAGCAGGCCGCAGTTGCACGAATTGTAGAGTTGTCTGAGGCCAGACGTGACGTCGCGTGACGTTATGCTGCACACACACACCGCTGCAGGACTTCTTCCTGGCACTGGTGGTTCTCTTGAGTCTTGTGCACCTAAAAAAAATGGAAGACAGAGGAACATCAGTTCAGTTATAGAGCACAAAAAAATCGAAAAACACTGCAAAATCAGCACAATCCCAATCCATCCATGCCCTCCATAATGTTTAAATTCAAGACAACCCACAGAAAGACTAGGCCCATGCAAGACTCACTACCCCTGGGCATAAATAAAGGTTGAAAAGTAGGCAAAATGGTTGGAGGCCTAACAACAAAGCCTGCATTCAAAATGGCCACTTGCCTGCCAAGCACATGGCCAGTGCCTGTAGCTGCACTCAAAATGGCCACCAGCCACATGGCATGTCCCTCCCCATGAACACCCCCAAAAATCGAAAAACACTGCAAAATCAGCACAATCCTATTCCATCCATGGCCTCCATGATGTTTAAATTCAAGACAGCCCACAGAAAGACTAGGCCCATGCTAGACTCAAATACCCCTGGTGAAAAGGCCCCAACAACAGGTCAAAAATCGAAAAACACAAAATTGTACAAAAAAAAAAAATCGAAAAACACAGAAAAATCAGCACAATCCCAATTCATCTATGGCCTCCATGATGTTTAAATTCAAGACAACCCACAGAAATACTAGGCCCATGCAAGACTCACTACCCCTGGCATAAATAAAGGTTGAAAAGTAGGCAAAATGGTTGGAGGCCTAACAACAAAGCCTGCATTCAAAATGGCCACTTGCCTGCCAGCACATGGCCAGTGCCTGTAGCTGCACTCAAAATGGCCACCAGCCACATGGCATGTCCCTCCCCATGAACACCCCCAAAAATCGAAAAACACTGCAAAATCAGCACAATCCCATTCCATCCATGATGTTTAAATTCAAGACAGCCCACAGAAAGACTAGGCCCCATGCACCACTCACTACCCCTGGTCAAGGCCCCAACAACAGGTCAAAAATCAAAAAACACAAAATTTTACACAAAAAAAATCGAAAAACACAGAAAAATCAGCACAATCCCAATTCATCTATGGCCTCCATGATGTTTAAATTCAAGACAACCCACAGAAATACTAGGCCCATGCAAGACTCACTACCCCTGGCATAAATAAAGGTTGAAAAGTAGGCAAAATGGTTGGAGGCCTAACAACAAAGCCTGCATTCAAAATGGCCACTTGCCTGCCAGCACATGGCCAGTGCCTGTAGCTGCACTCAAAATGGCCACCAGCCACATGGCATGTCCCTCCCCATGAACACCCCCAAAAATCGAAAAACACTGCAAAATCAGCACAATCCCATTCCATCCATGATGTTTAAATTCAAGACAGCCCACAGAAAGACTAGGCCCCATGCACCACTCACTACCCCTGGTCAAGGCCCCAACAACAGGTCAAAAATCGAAAAACACAAAATTGTACAAAAAAAAAAAATCGAAAAACACAGAAAAATCAGCACAATCCCAATTCATCTATGGCCTCCATGATGTTTAAATTCAAGACAACCCACAGAAATACTAGGCCCATGCAAGACTCACTACCCCTGGCATAAATAAAGGTTGAAAAGTAGGCAAAATGGTTGGAGGCCTAACAACAAAGCCTGCATTCAAAATGGCCACTTGCCTGCCAGCACATGGCCAGTGCCTGTAGCTGCACTCAAAATGGCCACCAGCCACATGGCATGTCCCTCCCCATGAACACCCCCAAAAATCGAAAAACACTGCAAAATCAGCACAATCCCATTCCATCCATGATGTTTAAATTCAAGACAGCCCACAGAAAGACTAGGCCCCATGCACCACTCACTACCCCTGGTCAAGGCCCCAACAACAGGTCAAAAATCGAAAAACACAAAATTTTACAAAAAAAAAAATCGAAAAACACAGAAAAATCAGCACAATCCCAATTCATCTATGGCCTCCATGATGTTTAAATTCAAGACAACCCACAGAAATACTAGGCCCATGCAAGACTCACTACCCCTGGCATAAATAAAGGTTGAAAAGTAGGCAAAATGGTTGGAGGCCTAACAACAAAGCCTGCATTCAAAATGGCCACTTGCCTGCCAGCACATGGCCAGTGCCTGTAGCTGCACTCAAAATGGCCACCAGCCACATGGCATGTCCCTCCCCATGAACACCCCCAAAAATCGAAAAACACTGCAAAATCAGCACAATCCCATTCCATCCATGATGTTTAAATTCAAGACAGCCCACAGAAAGACTAGGCCCCATGCACCACTCACTACCCCTGGTCAAGGCCCCAACAACAGGTCAAAAATCGAAAAACACAAAATTTTACAAAAAAAAAAAATCGAAAAACACAGAAAAATCAGCACAATCCCAATTCATCTATGGCCTCCATGATGTTTAAATTCAAGACAACCCACAGAAAGAATCAGTCCACCCACCACTGAGTACCCCTGGGAAAAGGCCCCAAAACAGCAAAAAAATCGAAAATCCCAAAATTTTTGTTGCAGCAACTGTAATGCCCCAAACAAACTTACTTGTAAAATTTCTAATCCAACAGTGATCCAAAGAAAGTCAAAAAGGCCTCAAATCCAAAGATCCAGCAGCATCCACAAAAGGTAATCCTTCCAGGTCCACATCCGAATGAAAAGTGACCAGGAGATGGACAAAGCACTGGGAGGAGCCTGCTGAACAGGAACAGGAAGTTGAAGACTATGGGGCACTTCCTTCCTCCCACCCCCCTGCCCCCCTCCCCAAAATGGACTCCTCGCTAAAAAAGTGCAGGCAAATGTCAAACTAAGGAGTTATTCACATAAAAATCATCATTTCTAGAAGGTTTATGCTGCTTGCTGGTGGATTTCTTGTGCAGAATTGCAAATTTATATTTTCGCGCGCCGCATCTCAAATCTCGCAATTTGCGAAGTACCGCGAGACGTGATCTCGCCGTACTCGCGTTGACAAACTCTCGCTGGCAAGCCGCGATGACGTAATCGCGCTCGCCAATTCCCGCGGGATCACACAGCAAGATCCAAAATGGCGCAGCACTCGCAAACTATCGAAAAAAACAACTCGGCAAACGATGATAAACGCCGCGCGCCGCAAAAATTGTATCACCAACGCCGCGCGCCGCCAAAAAAATCCGCTGCGTGCGAATTTGCGGATTTTGCGGGAAATCCGCAAATCTCGCGGATTGCGGATTTCCCGAAAATCCGCAAAATCCGCGAGCGGAACGGATTTTCCGCCCACGCTTATACACACCTCCATCTAATCTGAACGGCTGTGTAGTCTCCCCGTCGGGCCTATATCCGACACTGGCAGTCACCTCAGAATGGAGTTCCCATAGGAGAACTAACAATGTTGATCTCCATCCCCATTTCGATCATAATGTTCCATAATTTGTAGCGATTTACAGAATCAAATGCTGAACTGAGTCCCAAAAAAGCCAAATACATTATCCCGTCCTTAGCCGCTGTATATTTATTTATCATGAGGTAGCGATTGAGGCACTCCTCAATCGCGCCAAGACCAGCACAAAATCCAAATTATAACCAGACAAGATGTTATTGTCTTGAGCCCAGGTTTGTAAATGCTCAAGTAAGATCCTGCCCATTATATTTGCAGTACAATTAATAAGTGACTTTTGGCGATAACATTGGGGGTCCCCTTTACAACCATTCTTAAAGATTGGCACAATGGTTGCAGGTGACCAGGTTTTAGAAGGGCCAATGATCTCTATGGCCTTCAACACATTTGTCAAAATAGGGGCCAACAGGCTCATGTTATCTTTAAAGAGATCCATAGGCACCCCATCCGTCCCTGGGGCCTTGCCACCAGGACACTGGTTGATTGCTTTTACAACCTCGTCTAGTGCTACATCGAGGCCTAAAGAGTAGAGATCCCTTTGACGCGACTGATAGTCATAGACCTCATCCTGTTGAACAGTACAAGATTATACCCTGGTAAAGTGTCTGATCCAATCATCAAGGGAAATCACCACGGCCAGGCCAGAGTTTGGAGAGTCATGAAAGTGTGGCTGATTGTCATCTTGCCAAAATATTTTGTTGTCTGAGAGTACTGGCCACAATTAAGGATTGATATGCTTCATTGGATACTGTATTTTTCTGATCAATTAAAGCTCTCTTGTACTCCAACCTACATCTGCAAACAATATCAGGGTCTCTAGGGACTCTTTTCAAGACAGTTAGTAAATTGCTGTGTGACTTTTAACAATTTCAGACAAACCATGTACCATATTTATTGTTATTATTGTTATTATCCCCCACATGCATCAAACTCCCGTTTTGCGATTCCAAATTTGCGATTTTTAGCGGATCGCAAATATGGAATCGCAAAACGGGATGCATCATTGAAAGTGGATAATATTTGCGATTCGGTAAAAATCGCAATTTTTACCGAATCGCAAATATTATGCGAATCCAAATGTGCGACTTCGCAATTCCCATTGATTCCTATGGGCCAAAAGGCCCATAGGAATCAATGGGAATTGCGAATTCGCAAATTGGAATTCGCAAAATGTTGATGCATTTCATGGGTGCAGGGGGGGGTCCAAAGGACCCCCCCTTGCACCCCTGAAATGTTTTTTTAAATGGATGTTTCACACACACATGTCCTAAGGACATGTGTGTCTGTAACATGAAAGTGTTTAAAATGCTAATTTGAGCATTTTAAACATTTTTCGCAAATTACTGCGAGGTTCCCCCTCGTGGTAATTTGCACTTGCAATCTTCAAGATCGCAATTTTTTCAACAAATGATGCATTGCATTTAAGGAATCGCAAAATTGCGATTCCTTAAATGCAATCACATTTTCCAAAATCGCAAAATTAGCGATTTTGGACAAAAAGCAATGATGCATCCCAAAAAGCATTTTTGGAATCGCAAACGGCCGATTTTAAGGAATCGCACCGTTTGCGATTCCAAAAATGCTTGATGCATGTGGGCATTAGAGATTTAAAGAGCACCTGGTTACTCCAACAGAAGGTCCCCATGCTAAGCAGTAGCCACATATCAGGGTTAGAAATAGAGCCAGAAGCAGGTAGGCCCATTGCTCCTACTAACTCTGTCTAAAAAGCCAGGTCTTCAGGTTTTTACAGAAACTTGGCTCCGGAGGTTCAAGTCTAAGGTTGAGTGGCATTGAGTTCCCCAGCTTGGCTGCATGGAGACCAAAGGAGCAATCCCCAAGTCGCTCACGACACACTCTAGGAATCACTGCCAGAGCTGCATCCCCAGATCTAAGTACTCTGGAGGGGTGTAAGCATTGATCAAGGGGAAAAGATAGCTAGGACGCCTCCGATTCAGTATCCTATGCGTAAAAAAAGAGCTTTGAATGAGATTCTGAGCCTGTGAAGTTCAGCCAGACCGGGGCCTGGAAGGAATAGTGTGGGCATTTTTAACTGTATCACACACTATGCCAAAGCGGCTAATAATGTCACCATTCTCTTATAAAAATCTGCATAACTTTCATCGATTAGGTGGATGTAAAACCTATCCTTGCCAACCCGGTCCCATCTCACTAATACTCCATTATTTCTGGTTCAAACTAGTGACGATTGGTTCTTCTCGACCTGTGGATTAGTAGAAAGAAAACTATCTACAACAACTAACAAGCATGCACACACACACACACATGCCCAGGCACGAATACACACACAGATGCGCATACACGCCCAGGCATGCACACAGGCCCAGGTACGCACGCACACACACACACACAGATGAGCACACATATACAGGCACCCGCACATAGGGACGCACACATCCCCAGACACAGATGGTTTCACATACACAGGCAAACACACACACACATACACACACACACAGATGCTTTCACATACAAAGGCAAACACACACAGATGTGCACACACACTGATGCGCGCACACACACTGATGCGCACACAGACACACACACATAGGCACGCACACATACACAGATGCGCACACACAAGCAGGCACGCACACACACAGATGCATTCACATACACAGGCAAACACACACATGCATACACACATACACAGATGCGCACACATGCCCAGGCACGGACACACCAAACACACACATATACATTCATGTTTCCGTCTGCGAGGCTGCGAAAAACAGTCAATTCCAAACTCAACAAATAGAAACCCTTAGTGCACAATTTGCACCACAGCTGGGATTCTGTCTTGGATGCAAATTTCTTTTGCAGCACATCAGGATGCACACAGCCCTTGGGATACAGAAACAATGTCCATCAGAAAACAAATAACAGATTAGGAGGCAAGGTCAGCTTTCAGACAGCAGAGCTATCCCTAGGGTTATGTAGCCAATGTACGCTCGTTATAGTGCCCACACCGTCACCCGCTCCTCCCAACACTTAAAACATTTCACCCCATAAATGATACGCCAGACACTCTGTTATGGGGAAAGAAATGCTGCAGGTTTATTCTCAAACAACATAGTATGACATTAGTGGGTCATCTTACGGGCGATCCAGGGTGGCAGCCCCTCGCTGCCCCGCCCGCCTGTAGAGCCAGTCAGCACCTTGGGACGACGCCCAGACAGTGCCGCACCTTGTACATCCTTTTCCTTGGACTCCCACCCCTTTCAGGGCGGAGCGACATGGCACACCCCCGGTTGGTTCAGGCCCCCCAACCGCCCGAAGGACTAACGGGGCGCCGTCATGATTTCCGGAACCTCCTGCGGCTCACGGTCTTAGGCTCGGGCACCCTTACTGTGCCGGGCAGAGGCACCCTTACTGTACCCGTCTGCCGCAGAGGTACCCTTACTGTACCGGTCCGCCTCCAGATCGCCCTGTAACTCCGCCTGCAACACAAAAAAAACATTAAAACGTTCTGAGATATCGCACCGCCACTTCTGCTGCTGGGAGAGTGGCAGGGAGGGAAATTACAGCAACGGGGAAGGCGGACGGCGCGGGCCGCGAGTGGGGACCGAGCGCAGGGCTGGGGCAGGAAGCAGAGAACGACCAAGAGGCGGGCCAGGCCCTATATACCTGGCCCAGCCCGCCCACCCCGAAGAACCTCCCCCGGGAAGCATGACTGGATGTCAGGAGGGGGGGCGTGGGGCTCCCTGGGGTCCCTCCCACCCCAGCGCGCCAAACTAACACAGGAGGGAGCGGGACTAGTGTCCACTAGAGAAGTTAGCCGCTGATGTCCCCCTGCGTGGGACGCGGGCAGCAGCATAGTGCCCACACCGTCACCCGCTCCTCCCAACACTTAAAACATTTCACCCCATAAATGATACGCCAGACACTCTGTTATGGGGAAAGAACTGCTGCAGGTTTATTCTCATACAACATAGTATGACATTAGTGGGTCATCTTACGGGCGATCCAGGGTGGCACCCCCTCGCTGTCCCGCCCGCCTGTAGAGCCAGTCAGCACCTTGGGACGACGCCCAGACAGTGCCGCACCTTGTAGATCCTTTTCCTTGGACTCCCACCCCTTTCAGGGCGAAGCGGCACCGCACACCCCCGGTTGGTTCAGGCCCCCCAACCGCCCGAAGGACTAACGGGGCACCGTTGTGATTTCCAGAACCTCCTGCGGCTCACGGTCTTAGGCTCGGGCACGCTTACTGTGCCGGGCAGAGGCACCCTTACTGTACCCGTCTGCCGCAGAGGTACCCTTACTGTACCAGTCCGCCTCCAGATCGCCCTGTAACTCCGCCACAGCTCTGGAGGAGGCTACCGTCGATGCCAGGGCCCCCCACCTCAGAGTAGCTTATTGGCGCCCCACTGCAGCAAGTGCTTCCTGAAGGTCTAGCAGGAATATGTCCATGCCCACCCTGGACAAGTGCACCCCGTCTTTTTCATAGTAACCTGCGATATGTTTTTGGATCAATGCATGCCTCATGAATCCCAGGCCCCTGCGTTCCATGAACTTCTGCATGGATCTATTGACCTTCCTGCGTGAATGATCTATTGCCCCCGTAGACCTGGCGCCCCGCCATTCCCTACGAGGCACGATTTCGGACCACAAAATCTCGCATGCTCCCAATCTGTGGCTGATTGCCATGATGTCAGACTGCATATTCTGGAGTAACGCCCTCCTCCCCAAAGAGACCAAGTCATTCCCGCCTAGGTGGATTATAAGGACGTGTGGCGGGGGACTGCTAGCCAGGTGCTGTTCCAGGCACCCCCTTAAGTCGTTCCATTTCATCCCCGGGGTGCCCAGCCATGCCAACTGCGTTCGGGTGAGTCCCCTGTTCCAATCCCTGCGAGACGCCCACTGCTCCAACCTTGTCACGTTCGAATGTCCCATCACCCACACACGCCGGCCTGTCGGAGAAAGGAGGACGCCAGTTTGTGAAGAGTTCACTTTAATTGTTGGGCACTGCACACGACATGACATTGTAATACACCACTCTTAAAAGTTAAAACACAGCAAACAACGGTCCAACAACCTATATACATTATGGTTTATCACCAATGCCTTCTTGACCTCTTTCGCTTATCGTACTAAGGGCGGATGTACCGTTGGTAACAGTTGGACTGCCAGCGCCCTACCTCTTTGATGCCCTCTGGCCCCATGCCTGTCCTGAATGCCGTTGTGGCTGCTCCAATCCTGAAGGAATGGCTAGAGAACCTCCTCCCACTCCCTGCTATTCCTGCTTTGGACAAGGCTGCCCTCATGATGCGATCAAGCTGGAACCTGGTCATAGGTGCTTCATCCCCATGGATTAGGAATTGTCCACCCACAGCTGGCCTTATCCTCAGGAACTCCCTGACTGATGCCACCGGGCAGTATCTAGGGTCCCCGAACGCCTGCAGCATGATGGTTGTACCCCGCCCAGCTTGGTCAGTCTTGGACCTCCGGATACGGAGTGCCAATGCGTCTGTCGCACAAACATCCATCATACTTAGTGCTGCCCCTGTCACATCCATTTTTGACTTGGTCTCAAGCTCACTCACCCTGAAAGCTCCGAAGAAAGCCAGACAGAACGCTGTGGTGAATAATTGCGCCTCAAAAGGGGAGCTGGTAACCCAGGGTAGGACGTCTATCATTTGCTGCAGGGAAGGAAAATCTATGGGAGCCCTGTTGTCTGGGATAGACACCTCCTCCCGTGCCCACCCTCGCAGCGCTGCCCTCACTCTGAAAGACCCAGTGGAATCCTGGCCCCCGTTAAGCCTGGTGTCATGTCTCAGGGCCGCCAGGTGGCCACATACCCATGAGTGGGTTTTGCCAGCTTCTTTTGCCCAAACCACAAATGTCTCGACCTGCTCTTCAAGACCCAGAGCCCCTGCTTCAGCCGCCCCAATGACAACCCTAAATGTTTGTAACTGGGAGCCATATTTCTTCCGTGTTGCTGGAGCCAAGGAACGCTCGCCCATCCTCCTCAGTCGCTCCCCCACTGAAGCAGACGCCAAAGGGATGCCGGGAATGGTGTCATCGCTGCTTTTGCCTGCGGCCAGGCCTCTCGGAATCGGAGCCACTGAAACCGATAGAGAGCGTCAGCAGCCACATTTTTTACACCAGCAATGTGCTGCGCCCTGAACTCTACGTTTCTCTGCAGGCCCCTCTTCACCAGTTCCCTGAGTAAGCTCAACACCAGGGGGCAGGTGGCAGTCAACCCATTGATTCTCTGCACGACTGCCATGTTGTCAGACCAAAACACTATCTTCCTGTTGCCCAGCTTCTCGGGCCATAGGTGCAGCGCCGCTACAATGGGGAACAACTCCAGGACAGTTACGTTGGCAATGATACCTTTCTTCCGCCAAGCATTGGGCCATCGCATAGCGCACCATTCCTCACCCAGGATCACTCCAAATCCTTCTCTGCCCGAGGCGTCTGAAAACAGACACAGTTCTTGGCTATCCACCCAGGGAGCCCTCCACATGACTGACCCATTGAAGTGTTCTAGAAACTCTGCCCATACTGCCAAGTCTGCTTTGAGGCCAGCACCCAGGCGGACCAGGTGGTGTTTTCTATGCACGCCTGACGTTGCTCTCGCTAACCTGCGGGAAAAGACTCTGCCAGCTGGTATTACCCGAGCTGCGAAGTTCAGCTTGCCCAAGAGGCTCTGGATAGGCCCCAGAGTCGCCTTATCCTTGCCCAGTAGAGCCCGAATTTCCTGCTTCAAACAGCTGACCTTGTCCGCAGGGAGTCTGGATTCACCCTTAACGGTGTCCAGCTCGATGCCCAAGAAAGTCAGTATCTGCGCAGGACCTTCAGTCTTCCCTGGAGCGAGTGGCACCCCGAGGTACCCTGCCATCGTCTCGAAGGCCTGCAAACTTTCAGCACATTCCTGCGTACCTGCCCTGCCAAAGAACAAAAAATCATCCAGGTAATGCGTTGCTTGCGTAATGCCGTACTCGCTGTCCAAGGCCCATTCCAGAAAAGAGCTGAACGCTTCGAAGTAGGCACAGGAGACTGCACAACCCATTGGCATGCAGCGGTCGAAATAAAATTTACCTTCCCACTTGAATCCTAACAAATGCTGGCTGGACGGATGCACGGGCAGGAGGCAAAAAGCTGACTCAATATCAGCCTTCGCCAACCATGCCCCTACCCCAGCCCTCCTTACCATATCTATCGCCATGTCCAGGGAGCAGTAGGCCACTGAACAAGTCCCTTCTTCCAGCCAGTCGTTAACTGAATTACCCTCGGGGTAGGACAAGTGGTGAATTAGTCGGTATGTTCCTGGCTGCTTCTTTGGCACTACTCCCAATGGGGAGACCACAAAATTGTCAAGGGGAGGGGAAGCGAATGGACCAGCCACCCTACCAAGTGTCCATTCCTTGTTGACCTTCGTGCTGACCACCTCAGGGAGCTCCCTAGCAGATTTCAGGTTCGGTGCATCTCTACAGATCAAGGGGCCTTTGTAAGGTATCCTGAAACCGTCTATGAAACCTTCAGCTAGCAGGACCCTGTCTTTGTCGCGAGGGTACAGCCTGAGTAATGGTAGCATGTTCTGTATCACAATGGGAGAGGGGCCTTTGTTGTTCGCTGTTTGGTGGTCGCCATCGTCCTGCCTGGATTGGGGGGGCCTATCTGTCAAAAAGAAAGTCTGAGAAGGGCTGGTATCTAACCTAGCGGGGTCCCTCTGGTCTATTCGCCTGGGGGGCGGCGGGCAAGCCTTGGGTCGTTGTACATGCGGCTGCTGCATGTTGTCCGCCACATTTGCTGCAGCTGTGCGCGAACTTGCATGCCCTCCCCCAAGTGCACGTCCCACTGTTGAAGAGCCTGCAAGTCCCTGAGTTAAATCACCTAGGGCCCCCCCTCTGTCCCCTCCCTCTGTTCCCTCGAAAGGACTGTTTGAAGGGTCGCCTCGGGAACTGCTCCCTTTTCCTGCTTTCTACCTCGCCTTGCGCCTTAAGAGCTGCCTCCTTCCGTTCACTAGTGGTCCTACACATGTGCTGTATCCAGAGTTGTATCTCTTTCTGGTCCCACCCCAGCTCTGGACATACTGACATCCTTTTCTGAAAGTCCTGGTCATAATAAAACCAGCCCATCCCCTCACCATACTTTGCTTCATGCTGTATTGTGGTAACGTATTGCATCATCGCCTCACCCTGCTCAGGGTATTTCTGCGCTACTACCGCCGCTAGGATGTTGAATGCCGCCGTCCAATTTTCTATCGACTTCTCTGGCCAGCGCTGATACCTAGTCTTCTTCTCATCCTCCTTACCACCCATCTTTCTCGTGTCTGCGCCTGCAGTGCCGTGCATCAACAATGTTAAAATGTCAATATACTCTCTCCTCCATATACCTTCCTTCGCTGCCTGCGGGACCTGCCAAGCTAGTGAGCATCTGCCAGATGCCAGCGGGGCCTGTGTGACTAACGGCCGAGGGGCTCCTGCTGCGCCAGTTTTGCTTGCTTCCCCTGAGACAGCCACACCCCCGTTTACTGTGGATGGTACCCCTTCGCCTGCTACGCTAGCGCTTGATGTATTCAGTTCGGCTGTGCCACTTTGTTGGACCGGCAAGACCCCTGGAGAAACGATGGCAGGCGCAGGCGCGGCGGTGGCCTGGACCGGCACAACACCAACTGGTGACCCCTCAACCTACGCAGCGGCTACAGGTACCCCGGGCCCCCCTTGTCCGTTCTGGCCGGACCCGGCCTGGCCCGCCCACACCTGCAGCACCGACGCCGGTGCAGCTGCTATGGGAGCGGGCGGCCCATTCTGCGGTGCTGTTGACATGGCGTCTAAACGTTTCTGAAATACTGACATCAACCCCAACATCTGGTCCATAGCCTTACCCATCTGAGCCATGTCCGTGCAACCAGTGGCAGAGTCATGTACCACGACTGGTGCCCTCGTTGCCACAGGAGCCTGTGTCAGGGGGGTGATGGCGCTTTAGCCGGTGGTGCCCTGGTCAAAACGTCTTTCCTGATAGTTTTCGCTTTTGCCGGCGGTGCCGCGGCCAGAAAATCCTTGCAAGTCTGTTTTCGATTACGTATGGACCTCCCTTGCCCCTGTGATGAGGGGCCTGCGACCACTTCAGGTGCTGTGTCTGCTATTACGCCCGAATCCTCCTGCCTGCGTGCCTCCATAAATCCTCGCGCCCACTCGGGGCCCATTCCTTTAGCCATGGACATAAACTCTGCCCACAATCCATCTTGCGGCTCGCCCAGTTGCGAGTCAGCCTCACCGGGGCCCTGGGTGAACAACGGAAACGGGTTCCCGAATTCGCTCATCGTGGGGTAGGCCTCTGCCCTTACGGGTCCCTAAGGGGGAGAAAATTAAATGAATGCGTGTGCTTCACCCTCTTGAGCCCTCGGGCCTGCCCACACACGCGCTGAGTCCTCTCACATTCGTCACCTCCCCCTTTTTAGTCCCCCAGCATTATGTACCTTCACTCTTGCTAATCCTGATTTTCTGCGTCGTGAGCGACCTGAAATATGACAAAAATAAAAAGGGGGGGGGGGGAAGTTAGCGCGCCTTCCTACTGGGCTGAGGCGGTCACCCCTGAACCCCTGATGCCCGAATCACATTTTCAACTTTCTCTAGCAGAAGTTCTTTCTAATCTGCTTGACTTTAATATGGGTGATTTTATTTTGTATCATGTTATTACCCAGTGCTTCTTGTACTGTTGTTCCCCGCAAGTAAAACCAACTAATCAATTCCTGTTTCTTGCAAACCCAGAAAACCCGGCAGGGAATAGATGAATTAGGCATGCTGATAAACTGATCCACCGTATACCAGCCCTGGGTGCTGGTTATTTATCTTATGCCACTAGCAACCATTGACAAAGCCCATACTTCATCCCACTCAACGCCCTGCCTACTCCCATTATGTTTTCCAGCCACTGAGGTAGAAGACCATTAACGTTAATAGCACAATATCATGCGTGCCCCTAGCTGTCTGTAAACAACGCATTGTATCCAGTTGTTACTGTTCTTTCGTCGTTTGGCAGTAAAATAGATAAATTATGCATGCGGATACACTGGTCCACCGTATGCAAGCCATAGTTGCTGCTTATTTATCCTATGCAACTAGCAACCTTCGACAAAGCCAATGTTTCATTCACTCGAAGCCCTGCCTCGGTCGTCCCGACTCTTCACACCCCATGAGCACCTTGTAAAATTTCACGGACCCAGTCGTGTCGTCCCGACTCCCCACCCCCCATGAGCACCTCGTAGCTCTTGGGCGCACACAACAACAGCACCCGGCGTCCTCTGCATGAGGAGGTGACAACCCGTGTTGCCACATGGCTGGGGAGCAGCAACTAAGCTCCCCGCCCGCCGGTCGATGAGGAGGTTGAGGGGGGGGGGGGGGGTGGGGTAAGGGATAGGTATACCCTCCGCTAAGAATACGGACGGTCAAGGGGATTATGCAAGCTGGCGCCGGCAGCCCACACACCGATTCAGTGCCTGCGAACGGCACAGGAACTCATCCGCTGACCGAACCACTTCGCCACCGGGCTCGCAGCTCTTGGGCGCACACCATAAAAGCACCCGGCTTCCTCGCATGAGGTTAGGACAGCCCGGTTGCAACATGACTAGGTAACAACTGATAAGCTCCCCACACACCGACCGAACCCCAACGCCCCGCGTCCACGGCCCCATGTGTCCTTTTTACACATCAAAACCCCGTGTGGGAAGGGGTGGGGGGGTTGGTGGGGGTGTAGGATATCGACAACGCGGTGGAGGGTGCGGGGGGAGGGAGTGAGTTGAATGTTAAACTTTCCGCCAAGCATGGAGACGGCCCATGCGCACGACACCGGGGCTAAGCCCGGTATGCAATACTTGGAAGCAATCAGTCAATGCGATAGTGGAATGAGATGCGGGGAAGGGTTTCAACGGTTCTAAACTGCCTAGTTTGTTTACAAAAGGCGTCCTTCTAACAGGCTTGCGATGCTGTAAAAGCGAGTAAATCAGTAAATACGATAATGAAATGAGGGGCGGGGGAGGGTTTCAGCGGTTCTAAATTGCATAGTTTGTTTACAAAAGGCGTCCGTCTAACAGGCTTGCGTTGCTAAAAGTAAGTCATGTATACATTTTTATGGCTCAATAAGAAGCTCGAACCTGGTTTCCCCGCACCAAAGTCGGCCGCGCTAACAGTCAGACCACATCCTCTCCCCTTTTGCAAAAGCGAGTATTCTTTTGCTATCTACCCTCACGTCCCGTTCCTTGAACGGCTATACAATTCCTGCTCGCTGCCGGACCCGGTTGCAGTGCAAAATGATATCCCTGACCGATAGGCGCGGCCTCGGCCCAAAGACCGGCAGGGCGGCCTATGCCGCCATCTTGGATTTCTGAGGCCTCGTATGCCGGGTCACGTGGCAACCACCGCGACCCCACAAGCCGCGCCACCCCTGACCCGAGGTCCCGATACAGGCCGCGCACGCCCATAGACCGCTCTCCTCAGCAAATCAGTGCCGCTAACAATCAACCCAGCTACCTTTTCTATAGCGTATGGCCTTCCCAACCCCCGTGGTATCAACCACAGGGCCCCGTACAACCTGGATCAAATACCAGGGACAGGGCCGGGGGGAGGCCAGCGAGAGGCACACATACCTGAGGTTTGAAATTGCAGCAACGGGGAAGGCGGACGGCGCGGGCCGCGAGCGGGGACCGAGCGCAGGGCCGGGGCAGGAAGCAGAGAACGACCAAGAGACGGGCCAGGACCTATATACCTGGCTGGGCCCTCCCACCCCGAAGAACCTCCCCGGGAAGCATGACTGGGTGTCAGGAGGGGAGAGTGGGGCTCCCTGGGGTCCCTCCCACCCCAGCGCGCCAAACCAACACAGGAGGGGGCGGGACTAGTGTCCACTAGAGAGGCTGCCCGCTGATGTCCCCCTGTGTGGGACGCGGGCAGCAGCAATCATACTGCCTACAGGTTACAGAGATCCAGATCTACAAGTTTATCCATTTTTGTTCATCGCCTAAAGAGGGGCAGTGCCGGGACTGAGGCACTTTAAATTCACACCCTCCTACACCAAACAAGATGGGACCCTCTCCATTGTTGTCTGTCCACCTGTGAGTGACTCTGTTGATTCGCAGAGCAATCGGTGTCTAGGAGTCAGTGTGCGAAGAGATTGCGGGACCATTGTCTACCAATCCATACTTGTATTTCACATTGTATGGACTACTGCCCACAAAAGAGACGGCGTTCGACCTGCCAGAATCAACAAGTACCGGATGTTTACCTGGAGTGGGCACCACCTCCACAGTACGGGACCTTTCACTAGTCTAGCAGCAATCTGCACCCTCTTTGTGACGAGTCCATGATTACACTTGAACCTTGACCCCCGCTAGTGAAGTGGCGATAGTCCATGCAGTTCCATCGATTGACTTACACCCAGCAGCAGTGATGCAAGCCAAACCATAGCATTACAGTCTCAGTGTCTCTAACTAGACACAAGTCAAAATATAATTCCCTTTGGGCGAATTACCATAGAAACACAAAATATTACAAACATACACATAAAACACAACAATGTCAGATCATAACAAGGAAGCAATGAAAATTAAAAGAAACAGTGAAAACACTATAGTAAAAATACATCTGCACAATTTATTAGCATACACTATATTTTGTTAAAAATGGGAAACATATACAAAACAGAACACTATAAATGAAATAAATCAAACATTCCTATAAAAAAGGAGGTACAAGTAAAGGACTACATTCCAACAAAAGCTCAGAATTTTCCTTAGTTTGTTTTTTCTCGTATTCCTACTTGTGCATCGACGCGTTTCGGTGGTATATTTAATGTTTAGCCACCTTTATCAGGACAATACAATAAATGTTTCCCAACTACAGGATGTTCCCGTAGTCAAGCCAAGATGTAATTAAGGCATTGACCACCGTTTTCTGCATAGGGCTAGGCAGCATCCACGGGATCTTCTTGAGCCATCTATACCACAGGTAAGCCATAAAGAGTACATGGGCTGGAAGCTCAACAACTCGAGTTCCCCAGCTCCATGATGGCTTGTGAATCCAGGAGTGTTTGGTACCAAACTCCTCCTCTCAATAAACCCACACTGATGCCAGCGTGTGATTTATTGAACAATGTACACAGAGGGCACCTCAGAGGTGCCCCCTGAAAACCTACCAACCCTGTTGTGGTCACAGACTGGCTGTAGACATCCTACCACCACCAGACATGTTTCTGGATACCTGAGTCAAGAGCCTCTGCTCTCTGGGACCAAAAACAATGCACATCTTCGGTGAAGGTGTCACACCTCCTACCCCAGGATGCACAGGGGACGGTGCTTGAGAGAGAAGCATCGAAGGCCTGAGGCCTTTGTAATGCGACCCTCAGGTTCGGCTGCTAACAGCAGATGGCAGCCCCCAGTTAACAAACCCACTTTGGGTGGAAAAACCCAGGAAGGTTATTAGGTGTGCCCACCTCTGCCAACTCCACCCTTAAGGTGGGTGAGGCGAGGTGAAGCACAACCTTCAGCCCCTGCTGTCTTGAAGATGGGGAGCCCCCTCCAATCAGGACTAGGACTATGACCCCTCCCAGAGAAGGGTGGGATAATTGAGGGTGGAGTCACCCCAGGAAAGGTGCCCATTGGTCTTACTCGACACTCAAAACACCCCTACATTTTGTATTTCGGTGGCTCCCCAAGACCTGGAACCTGGTTCCTGCTCACCTAAGAAGAAGGCACTGTGCAGCAAAGTCTGAAGACGACTACTGACTTGGCCCCAGCCCTACCATTCTGTTTCAAGCTTTAAAGTGCCTGCAAAAAAGGCGACACTTGTCCTGCAGCCAGTGACTTCCAGAACCTGTAGAAGGTTGCCTGCACTTTGACAAAGACCAGATCTCCTGTGGACAGCGGAGCTCTCTTCAAGAAATCTCTACAAAGGACTCTGGTACCCTCTAGTCCCCATCGGAACTGAGACTCCTCAGCACTCTGTAACCGACGCCTACAGCTCATCTCCAGGTGGCCCACCGATCCAGAACAGGTTCCCCGGTGATCCTGACCTGATGTCTAGCATTGGCTGACCCTTCCTGGACCCTACGACGACACCTGTTGCTTGGCTCCAGAGACTCCTCCCTACCGCAACCAGCCCAGTAAGGAAAACCCAACGTTCATGGACACCCCTGTACCCGAAGCCCCTGGGCCTTGAAGATCTGAATAAACAGTATCCCTACGATCTCCTCCTCTCGTCTCTGAATGCATCTCCCATACATTCTGAAAGAAGGAGGTGAAGCCACTCTAATATTTATAGGGTTAATCAGTCAAATGTACATAAAGCGCATTGTTATTCTGTGCATTACACAGCCCTTCAGCTGTTTGCACAGAATGTGTTTTTGAAGGAGGCTAAACTCACACGGGACAAGAACTTACTGGTATGTCTCACTGAAGGGCAGGCTTCTTGGTTTCAAAATTGATGAAATGTTTAGTCATGGTATGGTTAAAGCCACCATCGGTGATATCACCACGGATTACATTTTTAGCATCAGTATGACTGGAAACTGTGGGTTTTGCCTTTGATATTAGGATTTCAGACTGAAAGATGGCTTTCCCAGTGTGAAAGAGAAAACCACAATGAGGCAGTCATGTTAAAGTCAGCCTAGCACTTGAGCACACGAAAGCATTAAAAATGTCTCCCGCAGTGAAGAAATAACAAAAATTATTTTGGTATGCATCTAACAATATGATTGAAGAGATGTATGCTGTTCTGAGCTAGTCAAGATGTGATTGACAAAGTCTCTTTGCATGGTGGTGCACAAATAATAAATATTCACTGAAACCCAGGGGTAGATTTACAAACTTGTCATGCAGTGCAGCGCGGCAAGTCCCCCTGCCTGTGCTGCACTATGTGAGAGGGAAAGGACAACAATGCAACCTATTAAAGTTGATACAGGACATTCCTGCCTTTTCCCCCACGCTGGCACCCTTTTGGCAGCATAGCGCCTACACAGGCACCCTTGCATCATGGTACAAGGGTGGCTTAGTTGCATGCAGGATTGCTTTTTTGCAGGAAAGGGTACCTTTCTGCACAAAAACAGTCCTGAGAGGCCTATTCCTCTATCTATACGTGCTGCAGAATGCAGCACACATAGAAAGAAGAAGCAACTAGGAGAAATAAAGATATTTCTCCATGTTACGCCTCTCCTGGGAAGGTGTACTTTTTTTGCGTATTCCCAGGTTTACCAATGCTAGTGAATCTTGGAATGCGTCAATATTCATGGGAGTTTTGTGCAAACACCCGCTTAACGCCATTTAATGCCTTCCCAGAGCAGTGTAACCCACTGAAGTGGTTTGCGCTGCATTGATTTTCTGCAGATTTATGGAGCCTCTCGCGCCACGCAAAGTGGACTTGTGTAGTTTCAGAAACCTCACTTAAGGTTTGCGTCATGCATGTTCACAACACAAACTGGGTCATTAATATGGCCCCCGATTTCCACACATTATCATTTGTGAGCTATATCGTTTTTCCAATAAAACTGCATGTCTGTGCAAATTTAGTGCTCAATGCAATGGAAAATGTGCTGTGTGTAAATCACGATGCGTTACCAAACTAAGCTTTATAATGTAGTAGCAGCCCGCCCCGGCGTTGCCCGGGGCTGCATTTTATGCTTCTGTGCACTCCCGCCCGGGCCCCCGCCTGCCCCGACATTGCCCAGACCGCATCCCTCCCGCCTCCCGCCTCGCCACCCCCCGCCCGCCCTGACATTGCCCAGACCGCCTTCCGCCTCCCACCCGCCTCCCGCCTCCCGCCTCCCGCCTGCCTCCCGCCCGCCTCCCCTTTGCCTTACCTGAGCCGCCCGCTCCGGACTTCACCGCCACTCCTCCCCGTTCGTCACCGCTCCTCCCCGCCTGTCGTCATCACGCACGTCTAGGTCGCGGTCAGCGCTATGTCTCGGCCGGTGCTAGTTTTAGGGGACTACTTTGTTTTGAAATTTTATTTTTTTAATTTACGTTTTATTTTTATTTTATGTCGCCTATGTCCATCTACACACCCTGAGGATTCCAACAATGTTTTGGGTGTGTGGATTGGCGCTGTGGTTCCCGTGTTTACCTTGCCAAAAGGTTTCTGTTCTCTCTTTATACTAGTAGTATAGATATAGATTAGCCACAGTGTGCTCCAAAATGCACCAACTATTTACCATCTAATTACCACGTTCCTGTTAAAATGGCTTTGCCCATTTGCTATGCTCGTCGTTTGCGAAATGATTTTTCACAGTTCCTATGACTTCTGTAATATAGCCTTGATGGCAGCACCCCCACTCTGAAAATTGTTCCTGTACTACTGGATGGCTAAATGAAACTGGCCAAAATAACACAATGGTGATAGGGGGCTTGCGCAAAGCCAACTCTGTAATTTGATTCAATAGGTTTTACAGACAGCAGTGCTGCATACAAGAACTATAAAATGAATAGTCCTTCACAGCCAATCATGCTTTTAAGGTTCAGAGTTTTGCATTTTCGTTAGAAGGAATGAGAGAACCTTTTCATATTTTTGCTGAGGCTGGTCTCTTGATACAGAAGCCTTAAAATGATAATCAAGTCACATACGTTCCTCTACCATAACTACTGGATATATGTTCTAGCTGCCGGTAATCTGAAATGTTACTCTTTTCAAGTCTTTTAGTTCACAAACAATATGTGCCTTTGAAAACATATTTATTTTACCATCCATCTGACATGATGCTCTCATTTAGTAAAATAAAGGTATTAAGACTTGGAATATTTGAACATATTATGCAGTCATTGCATAACCAATACATAGTTAATGTTAAACCCTTGTTAAATCGTAGTCTCATACATTTTAGCTCTTTGACATGTTTGTTCGCTTAAGTCCAATAACATACTTTATTTACCGCTAGAAGCAATATATTTGTATAGTAACTAATACATGTCTGCACATTAGGCTTCAGTACAATGGTCTTCACGTTTTTTAAGTCGAGTCAACAGAGCATGCGCTGTCTGCAGGACCTGCTGAAATCACTTACACAAAGTTATTCCCGCCTGCTGCTTGCCATAGGCTCCCTCAAGCGCCCCTCTTAATTGCTGCATCCTGACTAGTTCTGGGAGTCAATAGCTCACTTCTGTTCAAGAGAGAGGAGCACTGGCCAATTACAGTCTCCTTACGGTTTCATTCATTATCTGTTTTTTTGAGGAGCTTATTCTTTTTATTGTGTCTTTCTGCCGATCGCTGCAAGTTATTATTAGCCTGACCGAGATCAAACACCAGAAGGTGCCTGTTCGTTATCGCCTGATACTGCTCGAATGCAATAGCAGGAGTGCTGAAATATTAGTTTGTAGGTGGCTCAAAATATGAATTTGTAAGTGGCTCGAAAATCAAATAACACTAGGAATGAGAAACTACCAAGTGACATATCTTAACCTAAGACAGTAACTCTAATTCCACTAAGTAAGTTTCATCACCCCCCTTGTATCTGCCTTTTAATCTTGCAGCAAGGCGGGAAAATTGGATGGAAGTCTCTGCCATGTTTCTGCTGTCATCGCGGTTTGAATTTCGAAGCTGCATTTACTTCACAACATTCTAAAACCCTCTTCCCTGCTGGGAGTCACTATGCATGTGTTCGACCCTATTCCCTGCTGGGAGACACATACTTGCCTTCTAGTTTCTATTTATAAACCACCCAACTGGTTTTATAAATATTTTTCCAATCGGCAGTGAATATAAATTGGCTTTTATACAAATATTATGCATATTTGAAGTTACAGAGCATTGTTTTTAGAAGAACTACGCAGGTTTACACCCATCAGCATACCCTGCCGTCACTGCCCAGGAACATTGGCAAGTGCGCTGATGGCTGAAGATGAGCGGCCAAGACGGAAATAAAGCGGGCGGTGCCCCTGTGGCGTACCAGCCACCTCCTCAGCAGGCGAACCCACCTGCCCACGATCGGCCTGTCCAGGCCATGGCTGCCCCTTTACTGCCCTTCAGTGAACTCTCAGACCCTTCCACAGCCGGGGCGCGCTGGGAATCCTGGATTGGCCGCCTGTACCATTACTTCGTAGGCATACGAGAGACTGATGGGAGATTAAAAAGGTCGCTCCTCATGTGCTATGGAGGAGGCGAACTGTATGATCTTTTTGAGACGCTGCCGGACAAAGGGGCAGACGATGACTACAATGAACGGTAGCAGCCCTGAACAGGCATTTCAATCCCCAGATAAACCCCGACTTCGAGCGGGTCAAGCTCAAGCAGGCAAGGCAAGGAGAAGCCGGGACCATCAATGACTTCTATGCTCGCCTACGGAAATTGGCGAGCTCTTGCACATTGCCGGACCAGAGGGAGGAGATCAAGGTGCAAGTCATTCAGGGGTGTCGTCAGTTATGCTACGCCACCTGATGCTCGCCAGGTCTCATGAGCTATCCAACGCTCGCACGGACGAGATGGAGGCGGCCCTCAAATGGCCTACACCGCAGCCTACATCGACACGACCACCCGTGATCAAAGAGTAGAGAGTGGACACAATTCAGGGACGGCTGGCTCAATCAAGAGTACCCCCAAGACCCCCCAAAAGAAGCGCATGTGGAAATTGCGGTCTGGATCACCCTCCAGCAGGCAGGTGTTTGCAAGAGGAAAAACGTGCTCCCAGGGCGGAAAGCTCAACCACTTTGCGAAGGTCTGCAGGAGTGCCTTGGGAAGAACTAATGCCCTTGGCCAATGTGAACCAACGACGGCGGTGAGATAGCTGACACTGGAGGACCCTGCAGATCAAGTGGACAATACCCGCCAGGATTTGGTTTGGGAGCCGAGGACGACGATGTGTTCTTTGTGTCATTTGTCGGTCGAGAAGGTACAAAGCGCCCCCTAAGTGCCCTCATAGACACAGGGCGTCAGTGAACGTGATGGACAGTGATCAGTATGAGAGGTTATCACCACACTCCTCCCATCCAAGGCAAGGATATACACGTAAATAAGCAGCTTCCCTTACGAGGAGTCATGGAGGTTGAGGTTGCCAACTAGGGCCATCGTCTCAACACAAGGTTTCATGTCACAGACGGAAAACGAGGCACCCTCCTTAGTTGTCACATGCCAGAAGACCTAGAGTTAGTATTCTTTGCAAACCAGGTACATGATCTGCACACCCGTGAGATGCTCAGAGAGTTCCCCATGTTATTTGAGGGCCTGGGCTGCCAGAGGGCTGCAAGCTTGTTTGTCAGAAAACACTACTTTGCTGGCAGAATACTTTTATCTAATCGTTATTAGGAGATTTTAAATTCGAATAACATTTTTATTCGGGGGGCTTCTAAATTGTATATTTGAATGTGATTAATGCTTAGGAACACTGACACCCCTCTACACGCTATTATTTCTCTTCCCTGCCTCACCCAGCCGTTTTTTGATCCGGTGTTTGGCGGCGGTGGGCGCCATCTTAGGTGTGGCTGGGGGTGCGCTCTAGTCGCGCCGGAAGGCTATTTAGCTCTGCTTTACTACGCCCGCGCTGCCTATTTGGAGCTCTCCCTAGCGAGGGTAACTAGGGCTGCGAGCTTGTTTGTCAGAAAACACTACTTTGCTGGCAGAATACTTTTATCTAATCGTTATTAGGAGATTTTAAATTCGAATAACATTTTTATTCGGGGGGCTTCTAAATTGTATATTTGAATGTGATTAATGCTTAGGAACACTGACACCCCTCTACACGCTATTATTTCTCTTCCCTGCCTCGCCCAGCCGTTTTTTTTGATCCGGTGTTTGGCGGCGGTGGGCGCCATCTTAGGTGTGGCTGGGGGTGCGCTCTAGTCGCGCCGGCCTCCCGCCCTCCCAGGCTATTTAGCTCTGCTTTACTACGCCCGCGCTGCCTATTTGGAGCTCTCCCTAGCGAGGGTAACTAGGGCTGCGAGCTTGTTTGTCAGAAAACACTACTTTGCTGGCAGAATACTTTTATCTAATCGTTATTAGGAGATTTTAAATTCAAATAACATTTTTATTCGGGGGGCTTCTAAATTGTATATTTGAATGTGATTAATGCTTAGGAACACTGACACCCCTCTACACTCTATTATTTCTCTTCCCTGCCTCGCCCAGCCGTTTTTTTGATCCGGTGTTTGGCGGCGGTGGGCGCCATCTTAGGTGTGGCTGGGGGTGCGCTCTAGTCGCGCCGGCCTCCCGCCCTCCCAGGCTATTTAGCTCTGCTTTACTACGCCCGCGCTGCCTATTTGGAGCTCTCCCTAGCGAGGGTAACTAGGGCTGCGAGCTTGTTTGTCAGAAAACACTACTTTGCTGGCAGAATACTTTTATCTAATCGTTATTAGGAGATTTTAAATTCGAATAACATTTTTATTCGGGGGGGCTTCTAAATTGTTTATTTGAATGTGATTAATGCTTAGGAACACTGACACCCCTCTACAGGCTATTATTTCTCTTCCCTGCCTCACCCAGCCGTTTTTTTGATCCGGTGTTTGGCGGCGGTGGGCGCCATCTTAGGTGTGGCTGGGGGTGCGCTCTAGTCGCGCCTGCCTCCCACCCTCCTAACACCCTATATAATGTGCATCATGGCCAGACGGCGCAGCGGGCTAGCGCAGCGGGCGTGCCAGGCGCGGGCCGAAGCCGCGCCTAAGCCAAGCCCGTCTGCGCCCGTCCGCGACCGTACACGGCCCAGGGCCACAACCCCTGGTCCTGATGGCCGAATCACGTGCAGCAGGAATGCTTTAGTAAGTCTGTCCTCTAATACTTGCACACTCGGCCATCATAGCATAAGAGTTGGGGAGGATGAAGGGTGCAGACACTGCCAATTTCGTTTCTGCACATTGACAGCAGATTCCAGGGCCAGTTGCTTCTCTCTGTCCTGTGGTCTGCTCAATGTGAGGTCGCTTCGTCGCCACAAGCATGACATACACGATCTTCTTGCGGATAAACAACCTGATCTGCTGTTTATCACAGAAACGTGGTTGGATGCCAATTCTGACGCCGACATCATTCAGGCACTACCAGATGATTACCAGATGGTGAGACTGGATAGACCTGAAGGCAGAGGGGGAGGAATTGCGATTGGGTTCAAACAGCAACTTTCCAGTCATTTGGAACCAGTCCATCTGGCGGGAAGTGATGCTGGTGTTTTCACCATAAAAATTGATGGGAGCACAACTGTGAAGGGCTTCTTAATCTATCGCCCACCGGGACCTATGGCTAGGTTTAAAGGAAACCTTTTAGAGTGCGTCACAGAAACAGCGATAAGGAGAGACAAGTTTCTGTTACTCGGAGACTTAAACACGCACCTAGAAGATTTGTCTGACAAAGGAGCAATGGAGTTCCGTCTAGAACTTCAGACCCTACAGTTAGAGCTAAAGGGGCAGCTTCCAACACACCAACATGGACACTTGTTAGATCCAATATTCGCCAACTGGGAGGAAGTCTTGGTTGCTTCCCCGGTGCCCCTGCCCTGGACCGATCATTTCCTTGTACCATTTTCAATCTTCCTTCCTAAACATAAAGCCACGGACCCCACCCCCCTCAACTACCCCAGGCGTAAATGGGCTAGGTTCTCCCTGCCAGAGTTTAATAAGGCTCTCACCGCAGAGGGGCCCCCGGGAGGTGACAATGCGGATATGGCAAACAAACTGCTCAATGACCGTATCACGGCTGCCCTGAATTGCACGGCCCCATTAGGCCGGTCAAAGGAGGGGGCCCGTAGACAAAGAACTGCACCTTGGTTCAACGAGGCGTTGCGCTGTGCCAAGAGGGACTGTAAACGTGCAGAAAGACAGTGGAGAGTGGCCTACGATAACCAGTTGAAAAAGAGATATCTCGTCAATAGACAGGTTTATCATAATAAGATCCGGATAGAGAAAGCCGCATATTATGCTGACAAAATCCTGGGTGCAGAGAACTCAGCTAGGGAACTGTTCAGCGTATACAAATCCCTGTCCATCCCTAAAGCCTCGACAGGAGGGGAAGAGTACTCGGTAGCCACCTGCAATCGTATTGCTAACTATTTTGGGGATAAAGTGTCCAAGATCTACTCTGCCTTCCCTGTCCCACCCTCAGTCGCGGATGTATCAGCAGTACCAGCAGGAGAGGAAGCTGGACAAAACCTGCTTCTCAACTTTATTACCCCCTCATCAGAAGATCTAATTAAAATATGCAGATCAGTGAAGTCAGGTTCCCCTCGGGACCCAGCCTCTCCTAAGCGGTTGGGGGACAGCCTGATGACACTCGAACCCTACATCAGGCATCTTCTGGATGTCTCCTTCCGGTCCAGCTCTGTGCCAGAGGACTGGAAACAGGCTGTGGTGCTCCCACTCCGCAAGAAGCCCAACATAAGCCCTGAGAAGCTGGACAATCTGCGTCCCATTTCCATGCTACCTTATTTTTCCAAAGTGGCGGAAAAGTTGGCCAATATGCAGTTAATGCACTTTGTGGAGAAGACCAATCTTCTTCATCCCACCCAATTTGGGTTTCGGCCACGTCACTCCACGGAGTCAGCTCTCCTTATGGCAACTGAAACCATCAGGCAGGGTGCAGACGAGGGTCAAACTATGGCCTTGATACTTTTGGATCTCAGCGCTGCGTTCAACACTGTGGCACACTCCATCTTGCTACAGTGTCTGAGTAAAGGAGGGGTGAGAGGCGCAGCGCTGAAATGGATCCAATCATTCCTATCTGGCCGAGGCTTTCAAGTCAGGCAGGGTGACTTCTATTCAGAGCGTGTAGCTTTGGACCAGGGGGTGCCGCAGGGCTCATCCCTGAGTCCAACTCTCTTCAATCTCTACGTTGCTCCGGTAGCCACTATAGTGGAGAGTCACGGCCTGCGCATGGTGTCTTATGCCGACGACATACAGCTGGTCATCTCCCTGTCACGTGCGCCCAGTCTCGCGGCGGACATCTTCAGATCGTGCATGCAAGATCTTGCAGTCTGGATGTCCGCCAACTGCCTCAAGCTCAACGGAGGCAAGACTGAGGTGCTGGTCGTAGGGGGTGGACGTCGGCATGGTGGCCGCCATGCCTGGGACCAACACCTACCCCCTGTCAGGAGGCGAGGAATTTGGGCATCTGGTTTGATTCCAACCTGACCTTTCACCCCCAGATCAATCGGGTGGATGGATCCTGCTTCGGGACTCTCAAGAGCCTTAGGAAGGTGCTGAAATTCCTACCCATCAAAGCACGCCAAACGCTAGTGCATGCACTAGTCACATCTAAGATGGACTATGGCAACCTTCTCTATTTAGGGACCTTAGAGAAGAATCTGAGCCGCCTGCAGATCCTGCAGAACGCTGCTGCCCGATTGGTGCTCAGACTACCCAGAAGGGCTGCCTCTAAAGCGGCTCTTCAGACCCTGCACTGGCTCCCGGTAAGAAGCAGGGTGGAATTTAAAGCACTCTGCACTTGCCATCGAATCGTCAATGGTAGGGCACCCCTTCCATTTCAGGGACTGCTGACACAATACGAACATTCCCGTTCCCTTAGATCTTCCGGCTCGGGGCGTCTGTCCATGCCCAAGGTGTCTAAAGCAAGGATGGGCGGAAGATCTTTCAAGCATCTGGCTGCGTTAAGCTGGAATAAACTTCCTGTGCGTTGCGTCTTGAGCCATCCGAACCAATCTTTAGAGCCAAGTTAAAAACAATACTATTCACCCGGTAACAGGTTCTGCCCCCCTGCAGTTTCCCTGCAAGCACTCGCTCCACAGCGCAGGGACACGCCGCTGTGCGTCACCAAGCGCTTTACAAAACCCCCTATTATTATTATTATTATTATTGAAAGGGAAAACGTCCAAGCTGCACATCTATCCAATAGTCCCGCCTATGGCCCTGAGGCATCGATGGGGTGCCGTTTCTCCTACAGCCACAAGTGGAGGAAGAGCTGAAGAAGCTGGAGGTTTAGGGTGTGATAGAGAAGGTGTTGAGCCCCACCCCGTGGGTGTTGCCCTTGGTCGTGGCCCCGAAACTGAAACAGTCGGGAGCGATTTGGCTCTGCGTTGACATGCCCCTACCAAACAAGGCCGTGTAGAGAGAAGGTTATCTCACATCCACCATGGATGACATTGTGGCCGACCTTAACGGTGCCAAGAGGTTCACCAAGCTCGACTTCAATGCCGGCTACCACGAGCTGGAGATCCACCCTGACAGTAGGAACAGCACAACCTTCTCCACTCATGTGGGGCTGTGTTGTATAAGAGACTGAGTTTCGGTGTCTCTTTTGCCGCGAAGGTGTTCCAGAACGCAATAAGGGAGATGCTCACGGGACTGCAGGGAGTAATAAATTTGAGCTACGACATCCTTGTGTTCTCCAAGACACTGGAGGAGCACATTGTGCATCCCAGGGCCACCCCTCAATGACTCACGGAAAACGGGCTTACCCTGCATAGAGCCATGTGCTCGTTCTAGCAGGAGTCGGTGGATTTCTTCGGTTACATCTTCTCCAGGGAAGGGCTGCATGTTGACCCAAAGAAATCAGCGGCCATATGATCCGCCCCGAGGCCCACGTCGCCCACCGAATTCTTAGGTTTCCTCGGGATAGCCACATACCGTGGACGGTTCATTTCCAATCTGGCGTCCCTCTCTAAACCACTCCGCAACCGCACAAAGTCTGGCCAGCCGTAGGTCTGGTCCGCGAAGGACGATCTGGCATTCCATGCCGTCAAGGAGGCCCTCATCGATGACAAAGCGATGGCATACTTTCGCCCTCCATCTGTGCACCGAAGTGGTGGTGGATGCAAGCCCCGTAGGACTGGGAGCGATCCTGATGCAGGGGACAGAGTCCAAGGAGGGGGTCTCAACTGCGTACGCCAGCAGGGCGCTGACTTGAATGGAGATGTGCTATGCGCAGATAGAACGCGAGGCCCTGGCCATCAAATGGGCGTGGCACTATTTCCATCTCTATTTGTATGGACACGAATTCTGAGTGGTCACGGACCACAAGCCTCTAGTTCCTCTCTTTGCTGGCACATCTCGACTAGCTCCTCCCCGGATTGAGAGTCGAGCAGTTCAGCTGAAGGCCTACCACTTTGAGGTAGTCTTCCGTCCGGGGGTCAACAACCCAGCTGATTTCATGTTGCGGCATCTTGGTCAGCCAGTGCCATCCAAGACACTGTCCGGTGAAGACTGCATCGAGGAGTATGTCCGGATGGTCTCCCTCGAAGCATGCCCAGTCGCTCTCACGCTATAAGACATTGGGAGGGCGACCGAATCTGATGAGTGCCTTGTCAAGGTCAAGACCACGTTAGCCAACAGGAACTGGCGTCACTTCCTCAATGGTGTTAGCTCCCTGACAGCGGATGTAAGGCTGTTTCAACAACAGGTGTGGAATGTTCAGAGCGGCCTCAGCGAGGGTCTTCATGGAGTTGTGCTGCAAGACACCCCCCTTGTGATTCTGAGAAGCCTTCAAGAGAAAGTAGTCCATTTGGAGCATCGGGGGCATCAAGGGATATCGAATACTAAGGCCAGGCTGCGAAGCAAGGTCTGGTTCCCAGGCATGGATGCCATGGTGGAGGAGGTCATCCGCACATGCCATACTTGCAACATCACGGGAAGTGACCCTGCACCCCATCCGGTGATCATGGAGGACCCATGCCAGGAGCCCTGGACCAAAGTAAGCCTTGACTTTGGGTTATTTCCTGATGGATGGAGAACACTGGTTCTCGTCGACTCTCATTCAAAATTCCCGGTGGTGGAAGTAGTGTAGTCAACAGCTTTTCAACACATCAATACCGCACTTGAGCGTGTCTTCACCATGATGGGACTGCCTGAAGAAATCAAGTAGGACAATTTCTCACCATTTCAGGAAGAGAGTTCCATGAGTAACTGGCCTCCCGGGGCATTCGGCACCGCAAAACCACACCACAGGGGCCCCGGGCAAACAGCGAGGTGAAACGGTTCATGCGAAGCCATGAACCGAGCCTTCAAAATCGGAGTGGAGAAAGGGGAGGTTGTCAAGCAGTGCCTTCGGCAGTTCCTCAGTGCCTATCGTCAGACCCACATGGCACCACCCAGTGTGAGCTGGCTCACCTTGTGTTCCGAAAGGCGCAGAGGTACAGCGTTGGTTCAAGAGGATGCCTAGGCCCAGAGAAAAGCGACTAATGACAAGGCGAGCCAAGATCGCAGGGCACAGCCGATGAACATCCGAGTTGGTGACAGAGTCATCGTGAAGGACAGATACCCGGGCTTGAAGTATCACACCCCGTATGAGCCAGAGGTGTGGGAGGTCATCAATGTGCACTGCACCATGGTATTGTCCATGCGAGGGACTCGCGTAGTCACAAGGAATACTTTGTGGTTTAAGGGAGTTGTGAGCACGCTGCTGTCAACTGACAGTGCCACGGAGGACCCAGAGGAAGGAGAAGGGGCAGTCACAACGAACACCCCTGTCAGCAGCCCAGGGCCTGCACAATGTCAAGCCAGAGGAGAATCAAGGACGGTGGAGGAGCAGCAGAATTCTGGTGCCACCTCCCCTGAGTCAGAGAGAGATATGGAGAGGTCTGGGATGGAGAAGAACTCCCGGTGCCAGGGTATGGTCTCTGGCCGAACCCAGCCCCCAGCCAGAGACTAAAAGACTTTGCATGGTGCATAGAGACTGAAAATATCAATGTAAAGGTTCTTTGTATCTAAAAGATTGGAGGGATGTAGTGACAGCGCCACCCAGCCCGTTTACACATGGCTAGCACACATGCAGGCACCCCGAGGGCAGGCTTCGCCGAGGGTTTAACTAAAGTGGGGCAAGACCGCTCAGGGTCTTGGCCCAGCAGCCATAAGACTGTGTGGGTGTCCATCATTGCTGCGGATACAAGTCTGAGGCCTATCCTCGTGCAGCGAGCGTCCAGCCAGGCCTGGACGCCACACTATCCGTGACAAAGTGAAAGTAAGTGGCAATGCATCAGTTTCATGCTACTGAATTAATAGAGCTCTGCTCTGTTACAATTACATTTTTTGAACTTGTACCACATTCAGTGGTGTGATGCAGCTTGTCCAGTGCTGTCTGTAACTGTGTTGTAGGTGTGTCTTGCAATGAGGCATAATGGGTTCATAATAAAAGTGTCTGCTTAGATAGCGAAACAATGGCATGAGGAATACACAAGTGCACATGTATAGAACAAGGGGGAACAGGGCAGCCTTGAGCAATAGATATTTTGAAGCATGCACTCACAACAGAGGTAAAAGATTACCAGCTGCACTGAAAAACAAGCATTTGCAATGCATTAGGTCTCGCATTACTGAAAGTTTGAGCTATGGCATTGCAAATAATAATGCACCTTTGGTGATGTAACTTGCTAAAAAGTTTAACGATGCTTACTACTATATTATAACAAACATGGTTTTAATAGTTGCCATCCCCACTTTCACTGGCTCTTAGTTGGCCTTTACATTACCTCAGCCATAACTCAGTGACCCCCCTTGAGGCCTTTGTATATTCTTACACACCCTAAAACAGGCTTAGGTAAACCTATGATATCCAAAGCTAGATCTCTGACAACCATATGCTAATTCTCAGCCCCCTCAGAGACCAGCACCTACACTTTAGATAACCTGACCAAGTCCTTAGTTTTTCCTATTCACTCTCCCTGTATGCAGAGTCTGTCTGTCTCTCAACCTATGTCTACTGGGTTTCTGTCATTAAATTGCCCTGAGACCATGATAAGTTATCCCCTGTTACCCATTGAAGGTCCAAGAGACTTGTAGCAGGACCAAAAGAGACCCTTGCCTAACCTTGAGATGCCTTGAGCTGACATGCATTTCTTCAGCCATCCATCAGAGGTTCTCACACCCGTCTCATCATCAGAGCCCCTTAGACCTCCTCTCCTGTCTGTTAGTGTCAAACACACAACACGGAAGAGCACCTCATCTGGCTGGGGACTTTCTCTGCTGATGCTCATCTATCCTCAAAGCATCTCTACTACCCTTCAGTCTTTCACTCTTAGTTAAGAGTCTTAAGGCCATATGTAGGTAGGTAAATACCGGTCGGTAACATCCAAAAATTCTGTAATTATCCCGTTACTGACCGGTATTTAGCCTTTTCTAATGTAGGAGGCAGGTTTTAAGGATTCAGTAATTTACTGATTCCTTATTTTAAGGAATCGGTAAAATACTGAATCCTTATTTTAAGGAATCGGTAAATTACCAAATCTTTAAAAGCTATGTAGGTGCCACTCAAGTGAGTGCATTTTTGCTACCAGGATTCGTTATTTACCACCAACTACAAGTTGGTGGTAAATACCGAATACCTTAAATAAAGCAATTGTTTGCTTTTTTCTCAGTGCCATGTGGCAGACATACATGCCCTTATGGCATGTATGTGTGCCACATGTGCACACATGCACGAATCAGGGGTGCAACAGGGTGTCAATGAGACACCCTGCCACCATTGAATATGCTTCCCCTATTACCGATTCGGTATTTACTGAATCGGTAATAGTGAATGGCTTCCCATTAATTCCTTTTGGCCCACAGGAATGAATGGGAAGGTGATTCCTTATTACCGAATCGGTATTACCGATTCGTAATAACAAATGTTACCGATTCTGTATTTTTTACCGAATTTTTAGCTACATATGAAATACCGATTCCTAAAATACAGAATCGGTAAAATTCGGCATTTAGGAATCGGTATTTCATATTTACCTACATCAGGCCCTTAGTCCTTACTCCGGGTTATCCAGTGCCCTACAGGCATGTTCCACTAACCCCAAAACCTCCTTCATTGCTCGCATGACTAACTCAACTCCCTGCTAACCTGTCCTAATCTCATGCACCTATATTCATTATACATCCATGCACTGCGTTCACAAAACTACAGCTCCATGAATATTACTTTTGCTTTGTGGAAAATCTAGACTTTAAGCCCTATTGCCAGGACAGTGAACACACACATTTGTACTTCTTAATACAGGCAACTAGTTTCTATCATCTTGCAATATATTAGAACTTTAATGTGCCTCAGAAGCAGCTCTAGATTAAATTCTATCAAGAGAAATCAGTTGGTTCACACAATTTCTTATGTAAGTAGATGTCACACGTTTCAATAATGGCAAATCATACAGTGGGTTATGCACTTGCTTTAAACATCTATTAGTGATCTACCTTTTAATTGCAGGGCAAAATATCAACGTTATGTGCCAGACTTTGATCAAATTAATTCCTGTGAGAAGGTTAATAATGTTAAGTGTCAAAAACGTTCACTTAGTCTTTCATTATGAGTGGCTTTTTTAAACCCCTGTTGTTTCTTAACCCCAGAAATACAATTTTATCGTTTCCAGTGACTCCGGGGTTGAGGGAAAAACAGGGATTACACAGTTTCAACAAATCATACATGGGAGTCGGTGTTCCATGCCAATTCCCACATGTGTTCCCCTTCAGTTTCACACAGAGGTTTTAGTAGCTGTCAGCAGCCTTAATCTCAGCATGAAAAACAACAACCACTAATTCCAGTGAGCCTGGTAACTTCCATTACCAGGCTCATCAGAATTTGTTAGCCATTTCTAAGGAGGGCCAATGATGTATTTTAATAATAATTACTTGTTTTTTAGCATAGCACTGTAGGAAATGGCCATCTTTTCCATGGTGTTCCCCACAGATGTTTCCCTATCTGTTTTTGCTAAATGTAGAATTCTGTGCACTTTACCCCTGCTAACCAGTAGTAATGGCTAGTGTACTCCTTGTAACATTGTTGAATTGACATACTCCTAATTGGCTTACTTAAATTACTTATAGACCCCTAGTATATGGTACCAGGTGTATGCAGGGCCTGTAAGTTAAATGACAATAGTGGACTGCAACACATAGTGCGCCATCCACTACAAAGGCAGTGCAAACATGGGTTCAGGCCTACCATTGTAGTCTGGCTGTAACAGTGCAATAACGGCAAATAATCTGTAAAACTATAACCTTTTTTGACCGGTCTAAGCCTTTGTTTTAAATAATAATAAGTTACCCCTAAATAGGCCTTGTAGCCCGCGTAGTAAGGTGCCCGATATTTAAAACCAGGACATGTAGAAAATGAAGGTTAACCTGTCTTTACAATTACTAGCACTCAAAAGCTATTTTCACAGTTGGAAGGCATGCAGGGCCTATAACGAAACCCTGGGGAGCAATATTACATTTTAATTCTACTATATCAGGGTAGGGACCAGATAGAAATATCATTCAACAACTCTTTTTAATATTTATCAAAATCACAAATGAATGGCGAGGTCGGATTTTTGATAAAAAACTTTTAGAGAGTTACATTTTCCTTGCCTATGGAGGCTAATTTGTATTATCCTCCTGTTGCAGCCCTTTGAGTGCCAAAGCCCTAATGAGGCGTGAAAACTGCTCCCAGTGCAGAAGCAAAGGCCTGGGTGGGGTGTAGGGAGGTGTTTTTGCTACTCTGGCAGGATGACCATTAGGATTATACCCAGGAACTTCGAAGGCACCTCCCCTGCTACAGGCAGAATTCAGATGACACCAGGACACGCTTCCTCTTTTGTTCCCTGATCAGGCAGGCAAGAATCCAGTAGGTGGGGAGCTGCCCCAAGATCTCGTTTGGAGTGGTTACAGAGGAGGGGCTGCTCAATACCCTAGCCACACCTCAGGGTGGCCACACAGGTTCTGCACAAGGGGAGAAGGGTGCAAAAGGGAGCACTGTGGGATTGTCTACGGTAGGGCAGACAGTAACTGCTGCAAAAAAGAGTAGGGATATCCCTGCAAACTATTAACCTATTGATTAGGAAGTGGCTAGAAGTCACTCCAGCCCACAAGATAATGCTATGCATAAATGTGGCATTCCCTAGCCCCCTTTTCTGAACACTTTCAGGACCTGGGGAACAACAGAAGATGACTGGACCTGCTGTCTGCGACCTGAAAGGAACCATGAAGGACCTGACATACTCCCTCTTGTTCCAGGACAAAGAAGTGTACTGCAAGGGTCATAAGACTTACTTCCTTTTCCTTTTGGGTTCTATAATCACCAGATCATGGTTGTACTACTACCACAAGTTCTACTCTCCAGGTCTCCTACCAGATTGTTTTGCAGTTAAACAATGCAGTACAGTTGAAGGATCCAGTAGATCCATATTTACCTATTTATTGTTGCCTGTGCCACCTCTCTAGCCCAGCATCCCTTGCATAGACCTGTTAAAATATGTTCTTGCTAGTTCAACTGCTGTGAGAATGGAACATCAATGACTTCTTCTTTGCCATATATTTCCTTAGAATCCTTTAACACCAGAACTCGCTTCCAGGAATTCTTCTGTGCCAGTAGTCTTTGTCAGGTCATCCTTGCCTATTAGCCACTTCTACCATAGTAAATTGCTAGATTATATTTCTGGTGACTCCCTTTTCAGGTTCCATTTATTCCTTCTATCAGTAGATCTATAGGGTGCTAATCCAATTTCCATTCTTTGATATGTATTTTTCCTTCCTCCGTCTTCCCTCCTCCTTTTCCCTTCCTTTTTACTACTATTTTCAAAACATTCTTTATACTGACCCTCCCTAAGATGGCCTGCCTTCCTCTCCTGATAACATGTCACAGATGTATTGTTTCTCTTGGAATATGGATGACACAATTGGAACAAATGATGATGCCACATGAGTGTGGCCTTATGAAGAGGTAGCTCCAGTCAAGCCATTCCAATCAAACTAAAACAAGATAGGATCATCAAAATCTTGACAAATACCAACCTTTTGCTCATATTCTGGCTTACTGCATGCTGTTGTTAAGCATCCCTTTTGCAACAAAATAAGTCTAGATACAAGCCACTTGTCAAATATTCAGAACTCCTTTGCTCTTTACAAGTGGCTTCATACCTGGTAAGAGCACAGAAACAGCATGCATGTTGGAAAGGAAAAGTAGTTATCAGTCACCAACAAGGGTGCCTCTCAAACACTAGTGCTAATGGATAAACGATCACATTCTACACCAGAGACCACTGAGTTGTTTGGACCTGCAGCACCAAAATAAGTGGACCACAAACATTGTTGTCTTCCTCCTTAACCCGTTGGGCGCTCATGACGAGCTCAGCTCGTCATGAGGAACAGTGGAGCTGTGCTCATGACGAGCTGAGCTCGTCACAACCGCCGCGGAACGCCCACACTGGGATAAATCCCCTCCTGTGCGGGGCGTTCCATTGAGTGGGCGGAGTCGCCACGAGCTCAGCTCGTCACGAGCATCGCAGCACCACGCGCGGCTCCCCTCCCCCCGCACAGGAGGGGAATTAGCCCTCTGTTCTAGTATTCTGATCTCACTAAAAGAGAATTCAAACAACTATGCATATAAAATTCTTGCTCATTTGATTCACCATGAATTTCTCTAGATTTTCAGAGCGCTTTTTGAGCCTCTAATTTTCATTCAACATCAAGCTCAACAATTAATCTTTAACCATGAAATTGCACTCTTTACACTGTACCCATTACTGAAACCTTAAGATCCTTTCGTCAGGAGCAAAACATGTTTCACTTTATCAACAAATCAAAATTATTTGCAATTTTGCATACTGTTTCTCTTTTTCTTCCTCTATAATGCCTTTTCGAACTTCAGATCGAAGCAGAAACTAGCCAAGCTGGTATGCTATATAATGTTGAATCTTATGGTACTTACAGTCATTATTGTGACATCACTTCGCTGTCGTCATGTGATCTATGTAGTGTTTTGCTTCTTTCCTTTATAAAATTAAGTCAATTTCAATGATTCAATAAGGCCTTTTGGTATCATGGTTTATAAGAAAAAATGATCTACTTTTGGTTTATAAGAAAAAATTATCTACTACTCTTATATTCGGCATTATTCGCGTTTCAAATCACCTTTTCTTGACAATAGTTCTAAAGCTCACATATCTATATATCTTCATGTTTTCTTGCTCCAAAGTAATGTGCAACACTAGATATTATTTTGGCATCCTGGATGTCAGATTTATGTTAATTAATTCCTATTTTTCTCACATGGACATTTCAATGCATAGATTAAACTTTCCAACTGACATGTTGCATAGTTTTGTAACTTTAAGCTTTTGCTTCTTTGGGGATGTTCTAAATATTCTTCTTTAATAGCATTGTTACAATTGTTGCTTTGTAAACAAGGGCATGTGCCATTCTTTTGTCTTTTTAAAGTCGATAATTTACTTTTTCATAATAAGTTTCTCGGATCCTGTTCTCCCACAAATAAAGTTAAAATCAGCTTCTTGTTCATGTTATTTAATGATGTGTCATACTCTGTTACATTCCTTTTTTAATGGCTTTTATTGCCCTGTTTGTCTGTCATTTGTATATGGTATCATTATTTCACTCTATACGCCAAATCTCATTTAGATGTTTATCTTTAATGCCTCTGCTTGTGTAATTAAATAGATCTTTGTCCTTGTCTTATTACATCCATGTCTTAAGTTTTTTACAGTACATTTTTGTTTCTTGTTTGAGATAGATGTTGCTCTCAGAAACATTCCTTTTCAACCACATACATTGGCTAAAAATATTGGTCCCACAAAATTCGGAGAGGTACTATTCTGTTACAAAAAGAAACAGAGTCTCGAGGTTAATCAAAACAAGTAAATCATATAAAACTCAAGTCTTTATGACAATCTGTGACACAGACATGAGTTTTATAGGATTTTGTGGTAATGATGGAGCAAGGATTCGCACATAAATCGACTTGCTCACATTCAAGAACCTCATATAACTCATAACGTCATTAACCAACCCGTTTTGTCATTAATATTGCACTTTCACACTACACGCGGGTGTCCCAGAGATGCTTGCCTATGTGTCTATTAATCGTAATGAGGCTTGCATACTACAGATTCGCTGCTTCGCAGAAATCCAGTCTGCGCATGCGTCGGTTATACCCATGTGATGTGACGCACTCGTAGTTCTGGAGGGATTTTTCGCTCATGCGCAGTATTTGCTAATATGGCCGCTTTGTCTTTAACATGCTCTCCGCTTGCTACTGCCGCTTTTGCTCATCTATCTATTTCTGCCTAAAACCCTAATGCTATAGATGTTATAAAGTAAGGGATGTAGTGTAGCTAATCATGGTGTACAGTGTATTCATTTTTTCTGTGTTTCTAATTTGTTTTCGCTTACTTTTCATGTACCGCGTATCTGTGGGCCTGGGAGTGGGGAGCCGCTCCATCTTTGAAACCCATGTCACCCTAATCACGTGATGAGGGAAAACCCGCACCGCGCAGAAGCAAAACCAAGCCAGCTGGCTTCTGAAGCTGAGATGCGCCTGGGAAAATCTTCCTTGCACCGGGAGAAGATTTCGGCTGTACCTAAATAGATACAAATGTATAGAGTTATATGTGTTCTATTGTTTTACACCTTTCTCAAACCATGGGAACTGGAATGTAAGGGGTGGATACGAAATTTGAATATTAACTATGGGAACCCAGAATTTTAGGTGGTGACAATGACCTAATCACCTCTCCTGACCAATCCTAAGTTGGGGATCCTGTCACTTGCAACATTTGTGGGTGGTCTAGGGACCCGAAAATGGTATAACTAGCCTAGTTTTAGCTAGATAAATTGTCCGACTTGTCCGAGTAGCTGACCTGTCACAGACCCTACGAACTCTATAGGTGATTGATACAGAGAGCTGCGGAGCACTCTGTCCGAAATTTCCACAAACTCCAAGGGGTGGAATAGCCTTAAGTGCTGGTGAAGCACTTTGCTGGGAGATTCGAGAACCCAATCGGGGTTACTGGCGGATTCTGTGCAGAGAGGGAGTAGCGCAGGCGTTGCATCCGAAGCTGCAGGGGTTGGTCGTGCCCTTTGGTGAGCCCAGTCCTGACCCAAAATCCTGAGGGGTATCCTGTCCTGACTGTCCATGAGCTGTACCTGCTCGCCTACTGGCATCCTAAATCCTTGAGGGTCCTTTGTCCTCGCCTGTTCCCAAACTGACCCGTGGCCAGGGTTAGTCTCATTCCCGTCCTAGGTAAATATAATTGTGGGTGTCCGTCTATCTATTTTCCTTCCTTCTTCTCTTTTTAATAAAGCATCCTTGCCCATGGTATTCTCTCTGTCATCTCCAAAAACTTATATGCAAACTGTTTGTTAGCTTTGTTCCATTTTTCCCCCCTACCTGTAGGACCTTATTGGAACTGTTTACTTAATTTGTGTGATCTAATTTTACTTGTGTTTAGAATTTAGGCTTAAATTAGCAGTTAGACTTAGATCAGTTTGAATCATTTGTAGGACTTTAGCAATTTACTGACTTTTTTTTAAACTCAACTACCTTAGTATAAGCCTGACATTGAATAGCATGTTCCCTGTTACCCTTACCCTGTAGTTTTCCACTCGCACTCAATGGTGCTAGCTCTTATTCATAGTTACATTATCGTTATAATCCTCATTATTGATATTCTAATCTGTATTAGTTTTACCCTCATGTCATTCTGATTTTAAACTTACTATATAAATCTTTAAAACCCATCAGGTGTCTGTGGTCATTAGAAAGTATCAAATTGTTATTAAAAGTATAAAGTATTTTGATTATTTTATCTCCTGTCCACTGCTAGCTCCTGATCCGTCAGGAAAATATGTGCCTGTCGTAAGTCAGGTACTCAGGTAATAGTGGTAAGAAAAACACATAGAATTACTGATGGTGGTGTGTAAACTCGCCCGATTCACAAAAATACTGTCATAAACACGTCATGGGCCCAAGTGCGTGAAATCTGGTAAAATAAAGAGTTGGGCAACCTGCGCGCTCTATCAGTAATTTTCTGGTAGCAGAGGATGGTTAGGACTAGTTAAGATAGTTAGATAAGATATTTTTTAGAAACTGTGAAAAATAAAATGTGCTGCTAAAAATGTATTGCTGCTAAAATAAGTTTTTATTACATTTAAATGTTATAAAGGTTTGAAATAAGATTTATGAATTGCTGCTATATTATTGCATGTGACTAACAAAAATTGTGAGTAATTGTTATATGGTGTACGGAATCCCCGGGGAAATAGAAAAGCAAGTGGTGAGTAGAATCCACTTGGCTGTGAGGTCACTGGCTGGGAGGGAGATTAGTGCATGGTTAGGCAGAACCGGAAGCACTAATTAGGAGTTTCCTGAATGAATTATTGAATAAATGGTAGCTACGAGTCCCCTGTTGAAACTCTCGTTGTGATATCACCTAGTAAGGGTCACATGCGGAAGGAGTCATAGGTTCTTCGAAGCTTGAGTGACAGCAGAGGAGTCCGCTGGTGAAAGTTTGACTTAGTATATATCCCGGAAAGAAGTGGATGAGTCAAAGGAGTAGCAGGTTCTCTAATGCTTGTGAGAGAGGATAGGCAGAAGAGATCTATCCGTAGTGAATGAAAAGTAGACAGAAGTGGTTTACTTGCAGTAAGAGAAAAACCCTTTTTCTTTTTAAAACCCCCAAGCACAGTGGCGAATGTTATACGTTGTTAACTAAACTGAGCACTTGCACTTTAAGAAAAATTCAAAGTTTCCGTTACCTTGTGAAGGAGGGAGTCGGTCGCAAGGCTGCACTGACGTCACTCCGTGCCGCGCTGGTATTGGTTGAGCCAGCGGGTGTGTAGCGAAGCTAAGAATTGTAAGGGAGGGGTGATCGCCGAAGAGTGAGACCACGTCTCACGAAGGGGCTGCGCACCCATTGGTCGAGAGTGTTTTGCAACCTCTGTGCTGATTGGTTGCTGTGAATTAAAAGACGCGCTAGCATTGGAAGCCCCTTAATAAACAAAATTAATCAATCCGAGCTTGAAGATAGTTTGGAGAGGTGTATGTGGTATCCTGAATTTTTACCTGATCCGAAGAATCTAGGTTTTCATAAGGAGCAGGTGCTAAGAGGTAGACCTTACAATATGTACGGAGGAAAGAGAAAGTTCACAGTTGCTGAAAAGATTAAGAATTATTTCAAGAAAGACAAGCCCATTAGAACTAGGGAGGGTTTGATCATTCCACCACCTAATACTCCCGCATCGTTTATGATGTTTGACAAAGGGTATCATACCTGTGTGTGGTTGGAAAATTAAGTAAAGTATACTGAAGATGACGGAGTCCTAGCATTTCCCCTCGATGGTACCTTTAATGGAAGAATCCTGTTTAACTTGAGGACCCGAATGAATGAACTACACCCACGACCCAGATTAACGCAATATGAAGCTTTAGAGAAATGGGAGATTGAGGCTCTAGAGCGAGACAGACCCCGAATGGATAAGGGAGTGAGTAAGTGGTATCCAAAGTTACAGCGGGAAACAAAGGAGAAAAAGATGAAACAGTGGAGACAAAATATGATGGTTGAGGGACTGTTTCCAATGTTTGGGGTGACTGAACAAGAGGGAGGAAAAAGGACAGAGAAATCTCGACATTTAATTGCTATGGGGGACTCAGAGGATGAATACCTGGAAGATTGAGGAGTTGCTGTTTATAAGCAAAAGCCTTACCCGGAACACTAGGGTGTTCCATGAAAAATTAATGGACACAGCCACGAATATGGGAATAGATGTTAGTCGATCCAAGGTATTACAGAAACCCTACAGAGCCGAATTTTCCGACAAAGATTTAGAAAACATGAATGTGTCGGGGAAGAAGATACAGATAAAAGAATTGCTGAACATACTGCAGAAATGGGGAGATCTAGACAAATGGAAAGCCAGGTGGGCAAAGAAAAAGGAAGACAGTAAGGCCAAACCAAAGACTTCCGAATATGTTCTAAAAGAAGTGGGCAAGGCAGAAAATCTGTATCCCATGAGAGAAGTACCGGGTGGGAAATATGTACATGTCCCATGGTCCCGACAGGATATTGTGTCTTTTACCAATGATTTCCCAAAATTAAGAGAGAAACCAGTAGAGTGGTATAGGCAGGTTGAGCAATTCGTGAAGGTTCCAAAATGTCTCCTGAAGGACCTGAATGGGTTCTTTGACATTGTAGTTCCTGTAGACTTATGGACAGAATGCAAGATTGCAGTTGATTGGCCCAGTGAGGAATATGAGAGAGACTCCAGAACCGGAGCTCCTTCGCCAGATGTAATGAGAAAGTAGGATAAAGTCATACAATACCTAAAAGAGAAAGTGCCAGCAAAGGAAACTGATTGGACCCGAATAGATAGAACTACCCAAAATCGTGATGAAACAGTGCATTCCTACTATGAACGATTACTACAGGTATTCAAAACCTACAGTGGAATCGATAATATTGAAATGAAGGATATGACCCATTTCATTTATCGATTCGTGTTGGGTTTGAGACCTGAAATATCCCAGTGGATCAGAGATAATAAAATCTGTTGGCAGGGCAAACCCATAGATGAGGTCCTTAAGTACGCCAAGTACTGTGAGGATGAGTTGGAGAACAAAAGAAAAGCCCTGAAGGAGAAGGTTATGTGGGCACAAGTAAAACTGGCTGAACGACAAGAGAAAGAACAAAGAGGTAGGAGAGGGGCCTGAGGGATTTTAAAGACCAAACAAAGACACATTCCCTAACTGAATGCAGAAAAACAAAAAGTGTTAGAGTGTCTATCCGGTCTATGCGTGGTTCATTAAACTAATAGAACAGTGTCAAGTCATCTAACCGTGATGAAGAATATTGGTGGATACCAGTGATCACTCACAGGATATCCATCAGTCACCACACGGAACCGCCCTTCATCATTTGGCATTCCTGTTGGCCACAAAAATTGGTACACCACTGGCTCAAAAAGGGGGGTCAGTTGGTATAACCTCCCAAGAGTCAGGTGGTGGCCAAATAGTGGTAGAGTGTCACAAACCACCCATCAATTTAGTTAGTGGGTGACTGATTTGCAGTGCTCTGAGAAGAGGTGTGTGAAAAGGGTGAGTGAAAATATATAAAATTGGGTGAGGGAGCAGAAATAAGGCAACTTTATTAGGTTCTATGCTCGCTCCGCCAATATTAAAAAAGCAGCATAGGTAGATTTAACAAATATCTACTCTGGTATCAAGATGGTCAACATGTTTCAGCAATATACTAGGGACTATAGAGTCCATTGCTTTCATCAGGACCGGTGTATGTTAGAATGCTACTGCAAATGGTGAAGTGGTGGATAAAAATTAGTAACTGAATATGTGCATTGCTACAACATGAAAAAAGATCACCTGATGTTTGAGGTGTATTCCTTTGTTTGCAGAAGGTATATTCGTCACTATAGGATAAAAAAGAGAGACACAGACTAATACATGTAAAATGACCACATACATATAGACAAAGCATCATGTTGTGTTACACATTGAGCTATAAATCAAATGTAGTTGATTTGTTCACACATTGGTCTCATTATTACTATACATATGGACATACAAATATGATGTTCTCATGTTGTTGAATTACTCCATCTTACCATTATAGTTGGAGTAAATGGCTCCACCCCGCCTGGCAACGGCTCAGGACACGAGGGGAGCACCGCTCTAGTAAAGGAAGCAAGAAACAAACACACTAGTATGTAATTGCCTCTCAGTCTAACTGAAAATAAAACACATAGCAGGTACCTACAAGGAAATGACTGGTATATCAATGATATGGGTCCATTGGTATTATAAGGTGACCCTAGTGGGAGGAAGGTGGACCCTCCTAGGTACATCTAAAGTGTACCTTCTTTCAAGAGATATATCATGGAGCTATATTAGAGGTTTAATTGCAGCATAGTCTCATTTATCCTGGGGTATGTATCAAGTTGGCGATCTGCCTACTTACTAACAAACACACCAGAGTTTCGCCATTCCTCTAACAAAGATGTTGTTCGTGGCATTTTTGAACAAGCAATGAGGATCTCAGCGTCCTGAATGTCAAAGTCGCGGTTCGCTTATGAGAGACATTTGCCAGCGTAAGAAGTCTCTTTTCTAAAGGAGAAAGTCTAAGAGCTCGCGCTCAAGAGATGTTTGCCAGCGTAAAAAAGAAAAAAGGCTGGAAGCTCGCGCTCGGCTTACCTCTCCGTCGGTACTCCTACACCTCCATCTGAGCCGATTGGGGAGGTGCCGGAGTAAAAACGAGGAAGTGTTTTTAACCTGTAAATCGATTGGACGGCCGCGGTCACCTGACCTGGTCGTCCAATCGAGGCTGATGTTACCCAACGGTTGTGTTTAGACTAATACTCGATGCTGATAGGTGGTTCACCCATCACGTGACGAGAAACGCTCATCACTCATTGGTCATTCGTATTGTTATGTGGCTGCTAAGCAACTCTGATCAACAGAGCAGCTCTGATGTATCTGTAGGAAGGCTATCGCTATGTACACACTATGTAGCTCGGCTCTGATCAAATACACTAACAAAGGGTTGCATTGCGCATATTTGATAAATGGGCGAGAGTTGATGACCTTGCGCGTGCTCCCCTCCAGCCACTATCGCTATGTACACAATTACTCTATGTAGCTCGGCTCTGATCAAGTACACTAACAAAGGGTTGCATTGCGCATATTAGACAAATGGGCGAGAGTTGATGATCTTGCGCATACTACCCACCAGACGCTCCTTCGATTTATTATGTTTGTTATTTTGGGAGCAGTGCGATGATGAATGACAAGATCGTATCCTGATGAGTCTTGTCTCTCGTGTTAGTTCAGCGGTATATTAAATTGTAATCTCATAAATAGTAGATGAATAAAGCGCCGTGTAGCAATATAACTTAGAGGATTATTGTCTGGAATATATCTCTGGACTGTGGAAGTTGTTTTGAACAGAATCGTGTCACCGAAGAGATACATCAGGGTGTCTTTAAGCGGGCCTCGAAGATGGAAAGGTCTAATGTTCCAATCAGAGAGTCATAATCCTCTATATGTACAAAAAGAGATGCATACAAAATGTGACTCATGTGTAACTTGCATCTTCTGGAGAAAGTGGTTAAAGAGCAGACCATGGTATGTCGTCATTCAAACCACTCTTATTGGTCTTCAATTTGAACACCCATTTCTGTTCTTTGCGGAGAAGGAAATTAGTATGGTCTGTTACATGGGTAGGAATATAGGGTTGTTCGAGCACAGTCCAAGAGAAAGCAGTGGAGGCATGTTTTTTCTCAAGGAAGTGTGTAGTAGGTTTGGTTGCCTGTCTCCTACAACTGATCGTACTCTTGTGCTCCGAAATTCGTAATTTTATTTTTCGAGTTGTCATTCCTACGTACTGTAGACCACATGGGCAGGTAATCAGGTAAACCAATTTCTCGCTGTTACAATTGGTGAATCTGACTTGCCTCAAAGGTCTATTCGTACCAATGTCAATCTCTGTGGACCTGGTGGTTTGTGGGCAAGCCTGACATGATCCACATGGGTGATGCCCCACCACTGGTGGAAGATCCCAGATGGTCCCAAGAGCCCTCAGCATTTTCATCTGGGGTCTGGTGTGGACAATGCGATCTTTCAGGTTTGTGCCACGTTTGAAAGAGAACAGAGGTGGCTCGATTTTTCCTTGTCCAGAGTTTAATATGGACCAATGTTTTTTCACTATCTTTTGTATTTTGTTAGATAGTGTCCCAAATGTAGTAACACAGGTCAATCTGTTTGATGCAGCTTTTGGCACTGAGGGTTCTAGCAGGGCTTGTCTATTGTTGTTGCTTGCCCGTTTCATAGATTGTTTCACCAGTCTCGGAGAGTATTTCCTACAGTGAAGTTGGTGTTGTAAAGCCTTTGCGTGTTTTTCATAGCTTTCTTTGGTGGAGCAATTTCTCTGTACCCTCAGGAATTGCCCATAGGGTAAGTTCTCTCTGAGGGATTTAGGGTGATGGCTATCGAAACATAGCAAAGAGTTTTTTGCCATTGGTTTTCTGTATAATTCTGACTGAAGGCCCTCAGGTGTAGAGAAGATCCTTAAATCTAAAAAGGCGATCTCTGTTTTACTTGCTTCTATTGTGAAGCGAAGAAAAGTGTTCCTGTCATTTAGCCAATCGAGAAAAGACATAAGTGTCTCATGGGTTCCTCGCCACACAACCAGTATATCATCGATATACCGTTTCCATAACCTTATACAGGTAACATATGGATTAGTATCAATAAGTACATGCTCTTGCTCGAAATGGTGTACATACAAGTTTGCCAAGCTGGGAGCAAAAATGCTCCCCATGCTAGTTCCGGAAGTCTGTAAGTAGATAGTCTCTTCAAACTTGAAGAAATTTTTCTTCATGGCCAGAGTGGCACAGGCCATAATGAAGCTCACAGGAGTGATGCTGTCTAGATCACGAGCCGACAAGAGAGAGGAGATGACATCTAGAGTCTCATCTTGTGGTATAGATGTATAGAGTGATTCTACATCGAATGATACCAGATGGTCATTGTCTGAATCAAACTGTATATCCGGAAGGATGCGTAGCACGTCTGTTGTGTCCTTAAGATATGTGGGCATTTCCTGCACCATGGGGTAGTTTGTGACACTCTACCACTATTTGGCCACCACCTGACTCTTGGGAGGTTGTACCAACTGACCCCCCTTTTTGAGCCAGTGGTGTACCAATTTTTGTGGCCAACAGGAATGCCAAATGATGAAGGGCAGTTCCATGTGGTGACTGATGGATATCCTGTGAGTGATCACTGGTATCCACCAATATTCTTCATCACGGTTAGATGAGTTGACACTGTTCTATTAGTTTAATGAACCACACATAGACCGGATAGACCCTCTGACACTTTTTGTTTTTCTGCATTCTTTTTCTGAACAACAAGAGAAACAGTTAAGTAAAATGAATAATAATACTCAAAACACTAATTCTGGGGGAGGAGGGAAGCCCAGAGTAAAAATTAGTAAAGAAGAGCCCAAAAAGAAGTTTCCCGGAGGAGCTACGCGGGCATGGTCGCGTGAGCAGAGAGCTCCCGAGACCCGCGCCGTCCTCCTTTATCTATCCTTCACCTATCCTGGTCATTTTGACGGGCTTTTGCAGCACTATCATCGCTGATGCTACTGATCCTTTTCCGGTCGAAATCGGACCTGGGGGACCATTTTTCTGCAACTTGGAACTTTCTGGCCTGCCCGCTGGCGCGACCGGGGACTCGGCTGCCCACTGTGGCCGACATGTAATTGAACAACAACGGCTGCCTGGCATCTGGCCCGCCGGAGGTGTATTGCTTTCACTTTCGGTTTCCTTCCCTTTGTTCCTGTCTCCTCCTACTCTGCCTCGCCTGCTGCCCTCTCGATCTGAACGATCCTCCGTTGGACTGGCAAGGAGGCCGCTACACCTCTGCCCCACTGGCGCATCGGAGTTTCGAGACTTTTCTACCTGCTCGTCACCTCCTTTGGCTAACCGCCCAACTCTGAAGGCGAGATGGCGACGAAAGTGGAGGCCGAAAGACGCCGGAAGGCTGCGACCCGGGGGGGATCGATCCAGACGAACATGATCGAACGCTATACCCAGCCGAGAGGCTCCCCCGGGGCCGTATGCATGGGTGCTGAAGGACTTCAAACGGACACATCATCTACGTCGGAAGTATCGCTCCAAGACCTTATGGCTGCCATCACTGGACTCAAGGCCGACATGGGCCAACAATTTGAGGCCGTAGTGACCAAAATTGACACGGTGGCAGTGGATGTGACTCTGATCCGAGCCGACCTGGCCAAAACGAATGAGCGGGTGAAGGCACTGGATCTTAAAACGTCGAGCCTGGTGAACGACATGGCTGAGGCGCAGTCCGAAATTGGCAATCTGCGAGCATCGCACGACTTGCTGCTCAAGCGGATGGAGGACTATGATAACAGGGCCAGGCGGAACAACATACGCCTTGTCGGAGTTCCGGAGGGCGATGGTTCGGTAGCGACCGATCTTCTGGTCGAGGAACTAATAGTCGCCCACCTGGCTCCGGCAGGACTTAGTAAGTTCTTCGCCGTTGAGCGCGCCTATCGTTTCCCCGGAGGTCAAGTGAAGCTGGGGAACCCGCCGAGGCCTATCATTGCCAAGCTTTTTCATTACCGGCACAGGGATGCTATCCTCCAGGCCGCCCGTAAGCATGGTCCCCTGAAGTATGACAATAACTCTGTCTCCATATATCCCGACTTCACTCCTCAAGTGCAGCGGCAAAGATCTGGTTTCCTCGGAGTGAAGCGCCGCCTAAGGGACCGGGGACTGAAATACGCCATGCTGTTTCCGGCCCGGCTCCGGATTGAATATCGGGAACGTGCCTATTTCTTTGATCAACCTGAACGTGCTGCCGACTGGTTGGACTCGTTGCCGGCAGATGACTTTGGGAGCGGAGGCCCTGGTGGTGCGGAAGGTGGTGCAGAGGCCCAGGAGTAACAGATGCCCTGGAGGTTCCGATTGAGACTATGCAACGTACTGTACATATTGACTTATTCTCTAATGACTCTGCCCGTGGCGGTGCGGTAACGGGTGATTTCTCCCTTCCTCCTCGGGGGGTTCTTTGTGTAGAAGTATGGGGCGACAGGCACACTGCAGTTGGGGTGGCTTTTTAGTCAGCAGGGGTGCAGGGAGGGGGGTGTTGTAACGGGTTTGGGTTCTGGGGTCGGTGTTTGGGGACTGGTTTGTGTTTCGTTTAATTTGTTCTGTTCTCTGTTTCATGGTATTTCATATCTTGCAATGATTGTTCATAGTGGGTCCTGCTGGGGGGTGGGTGTGGAATGTTTCTGCCGTAATGGGGGGGGGGTGAACTGCGGATTCTTTCCTGGAACGTGAATGGTCTGGGTGACAGAATTAAGCGGGGCATTGTACTGCAATTTTTGAGGCGCCACGCCCCTGATGTTGTGTTCCTCCAAGAGACCCACTTGATTGGTAACGCTTGCAAGGCCTTAGACCGCCGGGGTTATCGACTGGTTGCACATGCGGGTTTCACTTCGGGTTCCCGGGGTGTGGGTATTATGGTAAAGTCTTCCCTTGCTCTCGCTATTGATGATGTTATCCTTGATGAGCGTGGGCGGTATGCTGCTGTTTCGGGGAGGTGGGAGGGTAAACAGGTCGTGTTTGTTGTTGTCTATATCCCCCCGGGACTGCAGGCTACCACTTATGCTGATTTAGGTAGGACTCTTCTTGGGCTGCCAGACGGCTTGTTGGTCCTGGGCGGGGACTTCAATTCTGTCATGTCCGGCGACTGCGACCGACTACCCCCTAGAGTATTACCACAGTCCCAGATGTGGCTCAGTGAAATGGCTGACACTTTTGGCTTAGTAGATGTCTGGCGCTCACTACATCCCACGCTCCAACAATACACTTTTCATTCTGGCGCGCACGGCAGCCTCTCCCGTATTGACTACTTTCGTATGTTAGCCTCCACTTTGTCCACTGTTCGTGAAATTCGACACCTCCCCCGGGGTATCTCGGACCACTCCCCCCTGTTGATCACGATTTCTGTGGGTGGTCTGCATGGTAACAGAGTTCCCCCGATTCCCCCCTGGCATTTTAAAAACCCCCGGCTCCGCTCGGACTTGATTAAGGCAATAGATTGCTATTTTTCTGAGAATCTGGGCTCTGTCACTTCCCCCACTGTTCTCTGGGAGGCCTTCAAGACGGTTATTCGGGGTTCCGCCCTGTCACTCATTGCTACTGAGCGTAGGGTGAAGAGGGAGGCTGTTGTGGCTCTTGAAACAGAAATCACTGCGCTTGAAAGTGAGTTGGGTGGGAATGACACGCCTGCACTGTTGCATGAATTGGAATTGAAACAAGCAGACTATAAGGCCAGTGTCACGGATGCTGCTAAATTGATGCAGTCAAATCAACTTGGTCGACTGTATGATGTGGGTGACAAGGCTAGCAAGCTTCTTGCATGGCTGGATAAGACTGAGCGTGCGAGTCGTGTTGTTCCCTCCATTGTTCGTGATTCTGGTGTGACTGTCTCGGATCCGGGTGAGGTTGTTGAGTGTTTTGTTGACCACTTTCGTATGGTTTATACGCCTGTTAGTGATCGAGATGAGGCCGACTCCAGGTTCCTCCTGCGTGACATTGCTCTGCCTACCGTGTCTGATGAGGACTGCCTCGCTTTGGAGGCCCCCTTTACTGTCAACGAGATTGCCCTCGCAATCCGTTCCCTTCGCTCGGGTAAGGCAATGGGCCCTAACGGACTCCCCATTGAACTCTACAAACTTTGCCCTGACAAGATGGCCGCCCATCTGCGTCACATGTTTCTTGAGGCGGCTGAGGCTGGATGCCTCCCCCTTGAGCAGCGCCTTGCTACCATAGTGGTCATTTATAAGGATGGCAAACCTCGTGACCGTTGTGCCTCGTACCGCCCCATCTCCCTCCTTAATGCGGAACCCAAAATCCTTGCTAAGGTGCTGGCCAATCGGATGCTTGCTGTCATCTGCGACTTGATCCATCCGGATCAATCCGGGTTCATCCCACACAGGAACACTGCTCTTAATTTACGTAGGCTCCACAGTGTCCTCGCGAGAGCTTCTACTCTCGCCGAGCCAGCAGTGATCGCCTCCCTTGACGCCACGATGGCATTTGACACCATTGAATGGCCTTATCTATGGGCAGTCCTCGCCAAATTTGGCTTTGGCCCCAACTTCATCGCATGGGTCAAGCTTCTTTATGAACAGCCGCTAGCTCAGGTTGCTGTGAACGGGAGATGCTCAGACCCCTTTCCTTTGGGCCGTGGCACACGTCAAGGATGTCCCCTTTCTCCGCTTTTGTTCGCTTTGGCACTCGAACCTCTTGCCGCGTGGCTCCGGTGGGAACCCTCGATCAAAGGGATCCGATGGTCCCCTGACCTCGAGGATCGTGTTTCCTTGTATGCGGATGACATCCTCCTTTATCTTACTTCCCCTCAGAAGTCACTCAATGTCCTCTTCGACGTCCTCACGTCCTTCGGTAAGAACTCGGGGCTGGTCATTAACTGGACCAAGTCCTGTGTCTACGCCATAGCTGGTGCTCTACCGCCTCTCCCCCGTAGATTTCCCATCCTGGTAGCGACTGACGGTTTTAAGTATCTGGGGGTCCATGTATCCATGATCTCTTCGGTCCGCTATGAGCGGAACTTGTACGCTCCGCTCCGCAGGCTGAAGCAGGATGTTCGGCGATGGCGTGATCTGCCCTTATCTCCATTGGGCCGGGCGGCGCTCTTTAAGATGATGTCGCTTCCCCGCTTCCTCTATGCCCTGCAAAATTTCTTCGACCCCGTTCCGGCCCGCTATTTCCATGAAGTCGAAAGTTTACAGCGGCAACTTATCTGGGACGGCCGTGCCCGAATTGCCTTATCTAAGCTCACGCTCTCCTGGTACGATGGAGGTATTGCGCTACCGGATATTAGACGGTACTACTGGGCCTCGCACCTGAGCGCCATCAACCATGCGACATATTCTCCGGAGCCAGCCCCTGCCTTTGCTTTGGATAAACAGTTGTTGCCCGGCGGCAACTTTAATAGGGCGCTATACTCTAAAGCCCCCTTTCGACTCCTTACGGGCCCAACGAAATGTGCAGTGCGGGCATGGCGAGATGCTACGGTGGCCACGGGCTGGGGTGGTAGACTGACACGTATGACGCCACTGTACGACTCGGAGCGACTGGGCAACCTGTGGAAGACGAAAGGGTTTGAGAAATGGGACATGATTGGGATTAGTACTGTGGGGGACCTTTGGACACGTGGCGCGGTTAAGTCCTTTGAATCACTAAAGCTGGAATACCGACTCGACGATAGGGAGCACTTCCGTTATATGCAGGTTAGACATGCCTTGTCTTCTGTCTTCCCCTCCGGTACTGACGTTCCGCAGTCCTCCCCTCTGGAGGATCGAGTTCTAGATGGCCATGTCCCAGACAGTACCATCTCCTTAATTTATAAGAAGCTCATTCATAACAGAGCTGACCAGCTCGATAAGCTCCGGGCTGCCTGGACTGCTGACGGACTTGAATTGGACGACGAGGACTGGCAGTCCGCTGTGTCCTCCCCTAAGGAGGTTGCTATTCCGGCACGACTTCGCTTTGTCCAATTGAAAATCCTTCATCGCGTGTATCTTACTGGAATGCGTGTGGTGCGAATGGGTCTGGTTGCTGACGGACGCTGTAAGCGTGGGTGTGGGATGGATGGTACTTTTCTTCATGTTCTGTGGGAATGTCCAGTGATTGTAGCGTATTGGTCGAGGGTGCATGAAGTTATGAGTCGTGTCACGGGGGTCCCATTGCTTCCTGAGGCGCGTCGTTGTCTGTTGAATGTGTGGGAACCGTCTGACTGCACTGCTGCCCAGACACTTTGGGTCACCCTGGGCAATATGATCGCGAAGAGGGATATCGCACAGCTCTGGGGCTCCCCTAGACCGCCAGTGCTCAGTGCCTGGAAAGAAAACATGGACTGGTCCATGTTTCGAGAGAAGACGGTATATGAGGCCCGGGGGCGCCCAGGGAAGTGGTCCAGAGTTTGGACTCCCTGGAATACTTATCGTGGAGACATCTGTTCCCCTCCACTTGACTACGAAGTCCCTCTCCCCTCCTCTCCGTGATTTCCGTTCCTCTCCTCCACTCACCACATGCTTTGCTCTCTTATGCACGCCACCCCCCCTTACACTCGTTTTTTCTCCTACATCCATTCCCCTCCTCCCACCTCCAGCAACCCTTGCCACCATGTTACCATGTGTTTGTTTGTTTGTGTTCATTTCAACAAAAACATAAAATTAAACCTCTCTTATCCTATTTGTATGATACTACGCTCTTGCCGATAATGTTGATGTGACAGATTGCTCCAGCAACGTACTGCCTCGTATTACATTTTTTGCTCAACCAGTTTTTGTCATAGCGGCCGGCCCGGTGGGGTTGTAGGCAGACGCTGTGTATCGTGCACTTGTAAATAAAGGTTTTCAAAAAAAAAAAAAAAAAAGAAGTTTCCCTGTCACAGGTGCGGTCAGATAGGGCACTGGAGTGACGAGTGTCCACATTTGCAGGCTGGTAATGCCCCCATAAATGGTTTAAATCCACAGGTGCAGAAAGAGGGGCCACAAAAGAACCAGCAACACGGTAAAACAGCATCCGTTGCCTCGAGCTCCTAGACCTAATTATAAGAATCAGACTCAGCAGAATGAGGGGGTCGAGGTATGGGAAGGAGGGGATGAGAGAAATGCAGCAACTTCACAATTCCTGTTAAACGATACATTCCTATGTGATGAACCATACTGATGGGCCTGAGGGGGGAGGACGATGAGTGCGTGCTTGGCGCCTCCTTACCGGTAGACCAGACAGGGCCATACATTGAAGGAAAGGTTGAAGGAAATGATGTCACCTTTCTGTTGGACACTGGTGCTACCCGTTCTACTGTGAGAACAGTGGACGTTCCAAACCTACCCCTCTCGGGAGAAGCCATCCAAGTAGTGGGCATGTCAAATCAGATAATCAGTACTCCAGTAACTGAGCCAATGGATATTTCTATAGGGAACTTCAAAGAAATGCACAGATTTGTTGTCTGTGACTCTAGTCCAGTGAACCTACTGGGACGTGATTTGTTGTGCAAAATGAACTGTACCATCTTTTGCACACCAAAGGGCGTCGAAATTCAGACCCCAGATGAAGATGGCCTGTACAAATTGATGTTACTGAGGCCCGACACAGAAATTAAGACACTGACAATACTGGACTTACCTGAAGAGCTCCAACAAAAGGTGATACCAGATGTGTGGGATTTCACTGGGAGAGATGTGGAATTAATGGCAAATGTGGACCCAGTTAAAATAGCCATTAAAACCAATGCTATTTACCTGAAAACCAGACAGTATAAAATGAGTGCAGAAGTGAAAGCTGGAGTTGCAGTTGAAGTAAAAAGGTTGCTAGAGGCAAACATAATACAGGAAGTAATGAGCAGTCCTTGTAATTCACCCATAATTGGAATTAAAAAGCCTAGCGGAAAGTACAGGGTAGTGCAGGACCTGCGAAAGGTAAACCAGATTGTTGTACCTTGCTGTCCTATTGTGCCGAACCCTGCAGTAATTTTGTACCAGATCCCATGGAATGCGGAATGGTTCACCGTTATTGACTTATGTCACGCATTCTTTTCCATCCCATTGCATCCAGACAGCAAATTTCTTTTCTCATTTGAATTCGACAGTCATGTCTACGTCTGGAATCGTGTCCTCAAGGGTACACAGAAAGCCCTTCGATTTTCAATCAGATTTTAAAAAGATGTCTTGAATCACTAATTCTGCCAAAAGAGTCAGTTCTGGTCCAGTACATAGACGACCTTCTGGTGGCGTCTAAAAGTCGAAACGACTGTGTTACTGATACCATTGCCTGATTGAATCATCTAGGCAAGGGAGGACATAAAGTATCACCTGATAAATTGCAGTTCTGAAAGAACTCTGTGAAATATCTGGGGCACCAGATAGAGAAAGGTATCTGAAGGGTCACTTCAGAAAGAATTAGAATAATTCGAGATATGGAGTTACCTAGAACCCAGAAAGAAGTCAGAATGTTCCTGGGAGTCGTAGGGTACTGCAGACAGTGGATTGTGGGATTTGCTGTCCTAGCCAAACCATTGATAAAAATGACCAAGAAAGGAGTACAAGATCCAGTTACTTGGGATGACGAAAGCATGACAGCCTGGATAAAATTAAGAAATTGTCTGTGTTCAGCTCCTGCATTGGGAATGCCTGATTATTCCAAGAACTTTGAATTGTTTTGTGATACACAAGACAATTGTGCACTCTCAGTTCTAACACAAGAACATGGTCTGACTAGATGTCCAGTGGCCTACTTTTCGGCTACTCTAGATCCGGTGGCAGCTGGATTACCTGGATGCCTAAAAGCAGTAGCTGTAACATGTACTACTTTAGAACAAAGTGAACACATTGTTATGGGACATCCTGTAACAGTATATGTTCCACATTCAGTTGTGATTCTGCTGACCCGAACCAAGAACCAGTATCTCACACCCAGTCGGCTGACTAAGTATGAGAGAATTCTTATAGGTGCAGAAAATGTGATAATTTCCCGATGTAATATTCTGAACCCAGCAACCTTGTTACCAAACACCCAAAGTGCAGAAATTGGGGGTGATATGGAACTGCATTGACTTAACTGAATTTAGCACTAAACCACGTCCTGACATAAAAGAAACAGCCCTACCTGTAGAAGACCTTGTGATGTTTGTGGATGGCTCCTGTTTAAGACATGAGGATGGGGGTCTGAGTGCTGCCTATGCCGTAGTCACACTGGAAACGACCCTAGAGGCATCCTACTTAAGTGAAATAAAATCTGCCCAAGTAGCTGAATTAATTGCATTGGCAAGAGCTTGCAAACAAGGGAAAAATGAGAGAGTAACCATATACACTGACAGTCAATATGGTTACGGGGTTGTGCATGACTTCGGCCAGTTATGGTTGCAAAGAGAATTCATGACTTCCTCAGGTACCCCTATCAGAAATGGAAAAGTGGTACAGAATCTACTGGAAGCAATCCAGTTGCCCAAAGAATTGGCGGTGGTCAAGTGTGCTGCTCACAAATCTGGCAATGACGATGTGACAGCCGGAAATCGATATGCTGACCAAATTGCCCAATATTGTGCCCGATACAAAATGTCCCTAAAAGTCAAATTATGGGGAGGCGGAAACAGCTGCCAACTTATGGTGTTTGAGAATGTATCTACTTGGAGGGAACTGAAAGAGTTGCAGCAAGCAGCAGAGGTGGAGGAAAAGGAGAGATGGGAGACAGATGGATGTCAACCTAGGGACAGGGATGGTGTTATTGTTAATGGGAAGGGTATGCCTGTATTACCAGACAGTATGGTTGCTCCAATGGCCAGATTGATACATGGAGACACAAACATAGGGAGGGATGCAATGTGCCGTATGTTCCAAGAAGTGTGGTATAATTCGAAGTTCAGAAACATTGTGGAGACACTTTGCCAGAGGTGCTTGGTTTGTCAGCAATTTAACCCAGGAAAAAGAACAGTAGTGGACCAGAGTACAATTGGAAAGGCAGAAGGTCCCTTTATCAGACTACAGGCTGACTTTATTCAGTTGCCCATGTGCAAGGGATATAGGTATGTCCTAGTTATAGTCTGCCTATTCTCAAGGTGGGTGGAGGCCTATCCAGCAAAGAAAAATGATGCTATTACTGTAGCCAAATTGTTACTTAGGGAACTAATACATAGGTATGGTTTTCCAGAAACAATTGAAACAGACAGAGGTGGGCATTTTGCCAACGAAATCTTATCAGAACTCTATAAGGCATTCAATATTGAGCCAAAACTGCACTGTGCATATCATCCAGAGACTTCTGGAGTAGTCGAACAGGTGAATGGCACTATAAAATCAAGATTGGCGAAAATGTGTAACTCTACAAGATTGAACTGGATAGAAGCTTTGCCCCTTGTCCTGATGGGATTAAGAAGCATTCCAGACTGAAAGACAGGTCTGAGTCCCCATGAGATACTAATGGGAAGAGTGATGCGACAGGCATGGGTACCTGGACACAAACTGCTAAGTATTTCTGATGATTTGGTACTAGAATACTGCAGGCAGCTGGGTGACCAAGTGCGTTCTATCTCTCACCAGATTGGGGAGGACGCCGTCGCCTGGCCAACCACTCCAGCTCATAAACTGAAACCTGGTGATTGGATTGTGTTGAAGAAACACACCCGGAAGAGTTGCCTTGGACCAAAGTGGGGGAAACCGAGACAGGTGATCCTTTTCACTACAACTGCCGTGAAGTGCGCAGGCATGCCAAAGTGGATCCATGCCAGCCATACCAAGAGGGTAACCGGAGAAGAAGCGACTGAAGCTGAAGGTGGTGCAGCTGAGGAGACTCCAGATGAGGGTCCGGATCTAGCTTATGTCATACTACCGAGCACCAGTCAAGACGAATGGTTCCCAGAAGATGATCTGATTCTTGATCCAATAAGAACCAGAGAGTGGGATAGTGAGGATGAGACAGGACTAGAAGGAGAAGATCAGGTTATCGAGATTTACATCAGACCTGATCAGGAAATAGGTCAAGTAGGAACAGACCAAGTCATCAACACTCCTCCAAAGACTCCAGAAACTGAAAAGGGACAGATAGTAATTAGGGCTGAAGTTCATGCGGAAGAAAATCAAGGGTTCGAAGTGCATGAACAGGAACAGATAGAAATAGACGAACGTGTTCAGGAGGCAGAGCCTGAAACAGTTGAAACTCAAAGACAAATCCAAAATATACCTGAACAAGGCCAGCTTAGAAACCAGGCAGAAGAAACTGAAGAAAGACCTGGGACTAGTCAGACAGGAAGGGAAAAAGATATCATCGAAATAACAGTGCCACAACCGAACGAAAATAAAAGGGCTTGTGAGGAGAGCCAAACTACAGCGATAGCTAAAAGGCTCAAGAAGAAAAGTGAACCCAGATACATAAAAAGACTGAAACTAAGGTTAAAGACAGTAGAAGAGAAATTAGAAGACCAAAAAAGGGTTGCCAGTGAAAGACAGAGAACCGGAACTCAGCCAAACAGACGCAGTACCCGAATAAAAAGGCAAAACAAAAATGATCGGAGCCCTGAATGGACTTACTTGGTGTTGGAAGAAATTGATGATCCCGAAATAAGCGACAAAAGCGACCAAGATTCGATTGCTGATCAGAATTCGGAAGAAGAAGACCCAACTTGAAAGTGAAACTGCGTAAGCCTCTTGTGTAAAGAAACAAAGAGGGGTTGGAAAGCCACTTGTGAGCCAAAATGTCTGATTCAAATGTGAATGGAAGACCTAGACGAAACTGTTGTAAAACATGCTGTAAAATATGCTTATGTAGTGTAGCAATAGTACTGGTAGTATGGATAGGACTAACAGTCTTTATACCTTTTATGATAAGTAAAGATACTAACTTGTACCCTACTAAACCAGTGACGCCAGACACAGAAGTTGTACAAACCGAAGAAACACCACGAAGTGTAGAAAGACGTGAGAATGCAGTTAGCCTGAAACAAACCAGACCTGACTTAGATGCATCAGATGAGGAAGGACTACATTATCACAGAATCAAAAACAGAACACATTTAAATGTCTTTGCAAATCTTTTAGTGCACTATGTAGAAGCCATGGAAATAGAAGATTGCTATGTATGCATGAAGCTACCTACTTCAGTAGCTGAAGGTGTGACTTATCACCATCTACCCCTGACCGATGGAATTTCCTGTAGTATACTAGCAAGCTTATTTTATAGAAGCACCTTACAGTACTACTATTCAAACTCTGACGTAATCTTTTCTGAACTTCCTATTCGGGGAAACCTGAACATTGTACATACAAAAAGTGACGTGACTCGTTATATGGGAGAATACTTTCTGACTATAGGTGACATAGATTTAAATGAAGCACGTAGAGATAATTTGACTTGTTCACTACATGAGCAAGAGAAATTTTTCTTAAAAATGGCAGAAAAGAGAAGGAAGAGTTTCCAGAAAAAGACAAATGATAAGAAACAGAAAACTCCTAAATGGGCTGAAAACATGGAAAGCACCTCAAATGGTGAAGCTAATCCTGCACTGTTGCTGGACTTCGAACGAAAAGGGAAACTCTGTCTTCATAGAGAAAAGACTAGTTATTATAACAATGTATTCATCGGTTCCAGTGAATGCGAACATAATTACAAGGTAATTGGAGGTTGGGGTTTCAAAAATGGGTCAGAACCTGTGTTTCCCGGAATTTATTATATATGTGGAAAGAAGGCTTATTTCAAATTGCCGGATCACTGGTATGGAAGCTGCTATTTTGGCATTGTCTTACCGAAAATATACCATGTGAACAATGCCGCTGGAAGCAATGAAAATACTAATGGTTTAGTACGTAGTAGACGAGAAAGTGTAGGAGAAATTATAGGTGATATATTTTGTGCACTGATACCTGGAGTGGAAGTGGTTCTGAATACTCACCGAATTTGCAAATTGTCTACAGTAGTGGATCGGTTATCAACTGACACTGCTGCTGGATTCCTGCTGGTCAATACTGAAATGGTTGGGATCAGATCAATGGTTTTACAGAATCGACTTGCTCTTGATACCTTATTGGCAAAAGAGGGCGGAGTCTGCAGGATGCTGAAGGCGCAACATTGTTGCACTTACATTCCTGATAAGAGCGTAGAAATTAAGAAATATGTGTGAAACATAACTAATTTGGAAAAAGAACTCAAACCACTGGAGGTTGATAGTGCCTGGAAGAGACTAACAGATGGTCTCTCCTCTGTAGGTAGTTGGTTTTCTAACATAGGTCGAAGTATTGTGGGGAAGATACTGATGCTAATAGCTGGAATAAGTTTGATTGTGCTGATTATAATAATTTGCAGCAAATGTCAAAAATGCAGAAAGAAATATACGGTAAATAAGAGAGGAGTGAAACGGAATGTTGATGAACTGGAATTAGAAGAGTTCAGAAACCAAATATACAAAAAGGCGAAGAATTTCCATCCTAATAAGGATGCAGGGAAAATAATTAACAACAAATGTGTGGAGATTGAGATGGAAGAGAATTGAAGTTGGCATCTGTTTCCATTAATAGTAATGATAGTAAACATCATCAAAGAGGGGATTGATGGAGCAAGGATTCGCACGTAAAGCAACTTGCTCGCATTCAAGAACCTCACATGACTCATAACGTCATTAACCAACCCGTTTTGTCATTAATATTGCACTTTCAGGGGAGGAGCCAAGATGGCGGACGGGACGGACGTGTGAGCGCCCGGCTCCCGGAGCCGTCTGCTCCGCTTTGACATCCTGGCACTAATCCTTTCGTGCTCCACGCTGCGACGATGACTTGGACACGCTGAAGTCAGTCGCTTTCATATGAGACCTTCGCCGGCCGTTTTGGACGAGGAATCGGTGACTAACTGATTACCGGGGATGACCGCGACCCTGGTGCCGATTGCAGCCGCAGGTCACTGGTGCTTTCAGCTGGGCGGACGGGCAGTGGAGGTGCCGGCGTCTGGATCGGCCCGAATGCTGGAGACGGGAGGCTTTATCCTGACCCGAGGGGTGCGACTCTAGTCTGCTGTGGTGAGTGCGCCTGGAAGACGGGATCTCCTTGTTCCTCGCTCTCCCTATTACGCAGCCTTTGTCCTGGGCAGACTCCATTTTGCAGCGCCCTTCTGGTCGCGCACAGATCGTACCCCCGGGACCCGAGGGAGACCTCATTGTGCTGACCCTCCGCGCTGGTGGCTGCGTGCCCCTCCGTGGAGCGAAGATCGCCCTTCCTTGCCGGGGTCGCCCCCCCCCTTCCCTCCAGTGTGGATCCGTGGGTGAGACGGCAATGGCGCTTGCCCCCCAACAAAGCCAGCGGGCTGGTCCCTCGTCCCCAGCTTATGCAGACTTGCCCGCACCTGGCCCGGGTGGAGAGTCAGAAGTGACGCGGAGTACTGTGGCTCGGCTGGAAACACGGAGTGACCTAACCTATGGCGACATTCTTGATGCCCTCATAGATCTACGAGCAACATGGCGGCACATTGCTCAACAACTGGGGGAACAGATCGATGGGGTTGTGTCCTCCTTCAGACGGCCGGCGCTGCCTGTTTCTACGCTGCCTGTGTGTACCTTGCAAGTGGATACAGTGTTACCACAAGTGCGAGCGGATGATCGCCATGTACCTAGATACGGTGTTGAATGCCGCCCTGCTGATGCTACTATTGTTGCGAGGTTTCCCCTCGCTCCGGGAACATTGACTCTGCCTGACCGACTGCACTCGGGGCTTCGCTTGTCACTCTCCCAGCTGCTTGCCCCCTTTGAGAGTGTAGCCCTCGAAGCCCTCCTTCAACAATGCTTGAGTGAGAGACCTCCTGAATGGCCTGGGGGGCTTGTCATCTTGGCCGATGTGTTAGTTAGGGAACGAAGACGCTCATCTTCCTCTCTGATGCTTCCTTCATGGCGAGTGCGGCCATTTTGTCCCTTTGTTCTGCTGGACACGTATCTGCTGCGACGGTCCTGCCTGGAGAAGTTTCGTCGATCGGGCCAGGGTTGAGGGGGCATATCACCTCGTCTGCTTCGATCGGCTGGTGGAGACCCGGACTATTCATCGTTTTGAACTGCTGATAATTTTGCCATTGTGGCCCCTCGCCCATTTGAGCTTGTGACTATCCTGCACTTTTATGTTCCTTGGTGGCGAGAGGGTGGTCCTGTGGGAGTCCGGCGGTTCTACATGGGATTGTATTATTATCAGTTACTGGATTTGCCATGTGCCTGTTATCATGTCGTGTTTGGAGGGTTTACTGATATTATGTTCTCCAGGGTGGGCCTCAAGAACACCAGGACTGTTTTTGTAAATGCTGGGCGCACTCACTGTGATATGGTCTCTTTATCTTCCCTACTGTTATTCTTTAATACAGCTCTGTCGCATTTGGAGTAGGTGGGTTTCAGTGTGGGACGCAGTGGATGGCTGGGGTCCGGGAGCTTGGATATTAGGTGGGCTCCTCCCCCCCATTTCTTCTTATAGGGAGTGGTAGACTAGCTCGTTCTTTTCTCCCTCCCTGTATTCGAGAGTGAAATTTTTCTTTTTCCTCTTCTTTTCTTCCTCTTTCTTCTCTCTTTCCGCTCTTCTTGCTGTTCCTCCTCATTCTTACGACTCTTCTTCTTTCTAAATTTCGGGTTTATAGGGCGACAGACACGCTGCTAGGGGGGGGTAGGCCATAGCCTCTGCATGTGTGTAGGGTGGGGGGTTATATTTCATTTTTATTAGTTTCTATGGGACCTGTTTTGTTCTCCTTTATGATTTCAACTTTTTCGTCCATGTATGGGAATGCCGGGTGTAGGGTGGTAGTGGTGCTGTAACTGGGTCATGGGTGTAACTCTGTGGCTTTGCTATTGTATAACCGTCCTCCCCGGCGGGGACTTGTTTGCTGATCTACGAAGGGCTTGATACAGTTGCTTACGTCATGTCCCGCCTGCATGGACCTTGTTCTTCGCTTATTTTTTGGTACGGAACACAACGGCCTGACGTTACTAGTTGCATAACAAAAAACTTTAAAAAATGAACCTTTATTCATCCTGCTACACGGAGCCGTGATATCCTCCATTCCTTCTTCCTTTTGATGACTGAGATTCTGCTAAGGTAATGTGTAGACGTAATGCAAGCTGATGTGCTCTTTGATCGTTCGTATATGTTACTCTTCTTTATGCACAATAAAGGTTTTCAAAAATTTTAAAAAAAAAAAAATATTGCACTTTCACACTACACGCAGGTGTCCCAGAGATGCTTGCCTATGTGTCTATTAATCGTAATGAGGCTTGCATACTACAGAATCGCTGCTTCGCAGAAATCCAGTCTGCGCATGCGTCGGTCATACCCATGTGATGTGACGCACTCGTAGTTCTGGAGGGATTTTTCGCTCATGCGCAGTATTTGCTAATATGGCCGCTTTGTCTTTAACATGCTCTCCGCTTCCTACTGCCGCTTTTGCTCATCTATCTATATCTGCCTAAAACCCTAATGCTATAGATATTATAAAGTAAGGGATGTAGTGTAGCTAATCATGGTGTACAGTGTATTCATTTTTTCTGTGTTTCTAATTTGTTTTCGCTTACTTTTCATGTACCGCGTATCTGTGGGCCTGGGAGTGGGGAGCAGCTCCATCTTTGAAACCCATGTCACCCTAATCACATGATGAGGGAAAACCCGCACCGCGCAGAAGCAAAACCAAGCCAGCTGGCTTCTGAAGCTGAGATGCGCCTGGGAAAATCTTCCGTGCACCGGGAGAAGATTTCGGCTGTACCTAAATAGATACAAATGTATAGAGTTATGTGTGTTCTATTGTTTTACACCTTTCTCAAACCATGGGAACTGGAATGTAAGGGGTGGATACGAAATTTGAATATTAACTATGGGAACCTAGAATTTTAGGTGGTGACAATGACCTAACCACCTCTCCTGACCAATCCTAAGTTGGGGATCCTGTCACTTGCAACATTTGTGGGTGGTCTAGGGACCCGAAAATGGTATAACTAGCCTAGTTTTAGCTAGAGAAATTGTCTGACTTGTCCGAGTAGCTGACCTGTCACAGACCCTACGAACTCTATAGGTGATTGATACAGAGAGCTGCGGAGCACTCGGTCGGAAATTTCCACAAACTCCAAGGGGTGGAATAGTCTTAAGTGCCGGCGAAGCACTTTGCTGGGAGATTTGAGAACCCAATCGGGGTTACTGGCGGATTCTGTGCAGAGAGGGAGTAGCGCAGGCGTTGCACCCGAAGCTGCAGGGGTTGGTCGTGCCCTTTGGTGAGCCCAGTCCTGACCCAAAATCCTGAGGGGTATCCTGTCCCGACTGTCCATGAGCTGTACCTGCTCGCCTACTGGCATCCTAAATCCTTGAGGGTCCTTTATCCTCGCCTGTTCCCAAACTGACCCGTGGCCAGGGTTAGTCCTCATTCCCGTCCTAGGTAAATATAATTGTGGGTGTCCGTCTATCTATTTTCCTTCCTTCTTCTGTTTTTAATAAAGCATCCTTGCCCATGGTATTCTCTCTGTCATCTCCAAAGACTTTTATGCAAACTGTTTGTTAGCTATGTTCCATTTCCCCCCCCTACCTGTAGGACCTTATTTGAACTGTTTACTTAATTTGTGTGATCTAATTTTACTTGTGTTTAGAATTTAGGCTTAAATTAGCAGTTAGACTTAGATCAGTTTGAATCATTTGTAGGACTTTCGCAATTTACTGACCAATATGTTTTAAACTCAACTACCTTAGTATAAGCCTGAAATTGAATAGCATGTTCCCTGTTACCCTAACCCAGTAGTTTTCCACTCGCACTCAATGGTGCTCGCTCTTATTCATAGTTACATTATCGTTATAATCCTGATTATTGATATTCTAATCTGTATTAGTTTTACCCTCATGTCATTCTGATTTTAAACTTACTATATAAAATCTTTAAGACCCTTCAGGTGTCTGTGGCCATTAGAAAGTATCAAAGTGTTATTAAAAGTAGAAAGTATTTTGATTATTTTATCTCCTGTCCACTGCTAGCTCCTGATCCGTCAGGAAAATATGTGCCTGTGGTAAGTCAGGTACTCAGGTAATAGTGGTAAGAAAAACACATAGAATTGCTGATGGTGGTGTGTAAACTCGCCCTATTCACTAAAATACTGTCATAAACACGTCAAGGGCCCAAGTGCGTGAAATCTGGTAAAATAAAGAGTTGGGCGACCTGCGCGCTCTATCAGTAATTGTTAGTGTATTTGATATATTTAAGGGCATTGTCATCCATAACCATTTGTAGGTGATTATCATTCGGTGATGGATTTGTGATGAAGGGGTGTGTATAATAGTATGAGATTTTAAGGGTGAAGTCTTTTAATGCAATGCTATTTTTTTTTTAAAAAGTTTTTATTTTTCTACATAAATGTACAATAAATTGGACATTTTTACATCATACAGTGGTCGGTGTTGAGAGAGCGTGGAGACTCATTATTAGATGAAAGATGAAATTTCCACTTTTTTTTAAAACAAATTGAGAGATACAGTTACGAATCGTGTGAATTGATGTTTGCGTAATGAAAGGGATTCTTACTTGTTTTGATTAAAAGTATTGGTTCGCCTTAATTTCTTTGGATAAAAGCTACTCACAAGACAGACACAATTTTTAAGTGTCTGAGACTTGTTAAATATATTTGTGTCCGAAGATTGTACTTCTGATTAGCCTATTTTAATGTCAATCTGATTGCAAAATGCACATTTCTCAAATAATTGCTGAGTTTCTTTCTAACTCACCATGTCACTTCGGTCCCGGAAGACGTCCTCAATGTTATGCCTCCAGGTTTTGATTTGTCGATATCTATTGATGTCCTGTCGATGTGAAATGCTGCTCAATTTGATGCATATAAATAGTGGCGTGGGCTGGCGACATGTTATTGCCTATTGAAGATTCAACAGTTTTATGTACTCTCATAACAAAAATTGCTGTCATATAGAAATTAAATGTAAGCCCTTCGTTAGGTAAACTCTTTTTTCTGCAAACATGTCACTTTTCAATATGATAGCTTCCATAGCTTCTAAGACTTTTGTGTGTGATGTTCCCATATAGATTTTCAACATCATTTGTAAATAGACTATGGCCTATATTTACCAAGGCTTTGCTTCGCCCTTGTGTCACACTAGGCGAAGCAGGGTAACGCAAAGGCTGATTTGGGATTTACAATTGAGTGGCCTTGCATGGCTTTGTAAAGAAATGTAAGGCAACACAGCAGCGTACATTGCACTTTGTTAAATTTCTTAGTGGTAGGCGTTCCATGGGTGGAGAATGAGCATTCCTGTGCATCCAGCATAACAAGGAGAAATATGTTTATTTTCCTTGTTACTCCCTTTTTTTAAGTATTATGTACTCTGCTTCATACATAGAAAGAGAAGCATGCCTCCTTGGATTATTTTTTAGCAGGAAAGAAGCCCTCCTTGCACAAAAACAACTCTCTGCTTGTCACGCAAGCACCTTTGCACCATGGTGCAAGGGCGCTTGCTTTAGTGCTAGGCAGCCACAAGTGCACCAGTGGCGGGAGATACCTGAAGATCGCCATATCTGAGAAGATATGGTGCTTTTCAGCGCTCTTCCTTTCATGCAACTTTGCTTGCTGCTCTGCGTTGCGTCAACTTTTGATAAATATGACCCTTCGTGTCTGTAATTTTAGTATGAAATCTGTATTAGCGTTCCTATTGTGGGTATAGTTTTCAACAACTGTTGAATATGGTAATCTAAGTAGATTACTAATGGAACAAAAACTCATTCTTGGTCTGAAAATATTGGGATAAATGGCGGGACCAATACATTTATAAATATCTGAGGCAACCAATGAAAACTGGAGTTAAAATCCCATTTGTTGAATCATTTTTTTTTTTCATTTTCATCAATCCATGCATTTTGTAAATGTCCACTGAGGTATTTCTGCTTCTCGAATTTTCGGTCTGTGCTTAGTTTTACATATTTCTATTTTCTCAATCAATTCTTTACTTTTAGCAGGCACGTTGCTCTTTCTATCATTGACTATTGCTACCCTGTTATCTGCAGCCTTTATAATTAAATTGGCGTTTTTCTTCAATTCTTTAATGCCTTTCACATTTGATTGTTTGGAATTTGAATGTGTACTTGAATGATATGTTTCTAGGTCCTCTATTACTACCTGATTAAATATTATTTTGTTTAAAAATTGTGAATTCCATTTATTTCATGGTTTAAATAGACTTGTCTTTTATCTATTGGGCAACCTGTTTGCTGCATAAAATAAACTGCCCAGCATAGTTTTGTGGTGATTATATAGAGCTGGACTTATAGCACAAAGATTAACCCTTTCTGTAGGCATTTGTGCATTTTTGATGACTTGGCTATTAAATGTTTTTATTTGTTGTGTCATCCTCTGTGTTTTCTGGGCCATTCTACATGTTTTGCCTTCTTTGTCCCGTGTCTGGGCCTTTATCTAAAAACAATACTTTTTTTGACACGCTCCTTCTTCTGGGTCTGTCAGTGCTTCTACTTTGTCTATTTTTTTTAAAGGGTACAATTTCTTACAAATGACAAAACTGATATAAGGATAGATTTCACCACTGACTTTATCAGTATTCACACAATTAATAATCCCAGAATATTATATAGCCATGATTTAACCTACAAAACAGATGTTTGACACACTTGATTCCAAATTATACGCTGTTTTTTGAGGAAATGTGTGCAACACCCGGTTTTGATAATCAAAACTGCTGTTTCTTTACACATGCAATTAAGTAAGCATTGACAAAGCCAATCAGGCCTGCTTTGCCAATACTGGTTGGTGGTAGGTATTGGCTTTGCCAATGCGGCAAAAGCCTTGTCAAAACCAGTATCAGCATTCAGGTATCTTAGAATGATATTTTCCATATTTACAAGATGACTGTCACTTTGCAACTAGAAGCAATGTAAGTTGGAATGGTATAAAATAAAGTATACTAAATAACATGCCAGGGCTTCACTCCCTCTGTGAAGAAGCGGCGAAGAAGGGCACGTTCCCCTTGGACATTGACATGGCCTCGATTGTAGTCACTCAAAAGACGGAACCCCCGTCATCCTCCTGTTCAGATTTTCACCCGATGTTGCTCATCAATGCCGAAGTAAAGATTTATGCAACGATACTGGTTACCCGCCTTAGACCAGTGCTTAATAGACTTATCCACCCTGATCAATGCAACTTCATGCCCCGCAGAAGCATGCAGCACTGCCTTTGACGTCTTCAAGTCGCATTAACTCACCGCCAACTGCTGTCACCCAGCCTGGCCTTACTACTCATAGATTTTGAAAAAACCTTCGACACCGTGGATTAGAGATACTTGGAAAAGGTACTATCAAGAGCAGGTACTGGACCACTTTCCCACAGACTCGTCGACGTACTTTACTCCAACCCTATGGCTCGAGTTCAGCTAAAATGTGTCCTATCAGATTCCTTTTTCCATCTGCGGAGGGACACGTCAGGGTTGCCCCCTGTCACCCCTCCTCTTTGCCCTGGCGATCGAACCATTGGCTCACCTCATTAGATGTGATGCCCAGGTATGAGGTTGGCAATGGGAGGGTGCCCAAGAGGACCATATTGCAGTTTATGCAGATGATGTCCTGCTCTTTTTAACTGACCCTGATTTACAGGTCCTTTGTGCCTCCGAGTACTCCAGCTCTTTAGTGAGGCATCAGGACTACTGGTCAACCCGGCCAAGTCCACCTTGGTGCTATTAACCGATTCCCAGGACAGTGTAGAGTGGAAATCCTCCATCCCCAGTTCAGCACCTCAGTTTCTACTATTTAGGAATTTGGTTGGCACCGCACCCAGAGCTCATATGGTCCCTTAAACATAACCCACTGACTAAGGAGCAAAAGACAATCTCTACAAATGGAAATCCTTACCATTGAACCCAATGGAGAGAATAGCTTTATAAAAAATTATGATCCTTCCCCGATTTCTCTATGTCTTTAAGAATCTCCAGCTCTACCTGCCACACCACTGGTTCCAGACCTTAGATAGGCTAGCCACAGCTTTTCTTTGGGGCAGATCCAGACCCCGTCTGGCCCTTATCCACTGTCAAAGCACTCCCTATGTTTGGGGCCTAGGGATGGCCAATCTTTACTACGGTTACCTGGTGGCCCAACATCTAGTAATCAATTACATGTTCTCAAGGGTTGGTCAGACTTGACGTACCAACTAAAGCTCACCTTCCTAGGGTTCCCCATATTGTGGCGATGCTATATGGTTCACCATTCCAGTAGTGACCCGGGCGGTTTTCCTTGTGTGGCGATCCACTCTTCAACAGTCACATTGGGACACTAAACTCATACTCCAGACCCCCCTATGGCACAGCACTTGGTTGAGAGAGGTGGTCAAACTGGAGGGCTTCGGGAGTTGGGACCTCTTCTGGATAACACAACTGGGTGATATCTGGTCTGGTACCCACAAATGCACCTTTCAGGAGATGCAAGATACTTATACCATTAATTCTACACAATTTTAGAAATACTTGCAACTTAGGCACACACTCAGCAGTCATGTCCCCAATTAGACTTCTGTCCCGGAGTGCAGCCCACCCAAAGCCAAACTCCTTATGGGAACATTAGGGAAAGGAGGAGTCTCCCAGATTTACCAAACACTCATCATTAAAGCACCTAATGCCCTAGATTACCTTAGGTTATGCTGGGAGCGATGGTTGGGGCCCTTAGAGGACAACGATTGGTGCCATGCCATCATAGCCCCTTGGGTCATAACTATTTCCTCCGGATTAATCCAAACGTACTACCTGTATTGTGCTTACCTCACTCCGGCCAGACTGCATCATGCCAGTCTCCTCTTGAGCCCTGATTGCCTTGCTGCACAGAGAGCCCTGCAGACTTTTACCATATTGTGTGGTCATGTACAGTAGTACATAAATATTGGTCTGCCATAGTCACAGAACTCACCAACGTGCTTTATGGTGCCATACACCCCTTCGATTCTCCTCCTGTGGGGTTTGGAGGGCTCACGGGGTTCTTGGGCAGACAAAGCATTCTTGGGCACAGCCACTTGGTAGCAACATGAGATATAGCAACCAAATAGAAAGAAACCACACCTCCCACCGTGGCACATTGGTGTAAGGACTGGATTGGTGCGCGATGCAAGAGATACCTGTGTATGAAGGTAGAGGCTGTCAAAAGAAACGCAAACGATTATGGGGTAAATGGCTGGGTCAAATCAAGCGATGCAAGTGTTATAATGATGAGTATGCCCTAGTGTCTTGGCATCTGTACTTGTCATCAGTTTTATTCGACACAACTTGCATGTCATATACCATGTATAAAATGGTGGTGTATCCCATCAACCTACTGTGTGGTTGTACCATTGTTAATAAAATCAATAAGATTGATTGTTAAAAAAACAATAACATGCCAGGTGGCCATCACTTTGCATCTAGACACAATTTGATAGCATCCTCGGGGTGATATGACAATTTTTTTTTGCATACTTATTGTTATACCATTCCAAGATGGTTGTAATGTTGTATCTACATGAAGCTTGACACCCTTCTTGGGAGCATAGAAGATAACATTTCAAGAAGGGCATCCCCACTATTTGCTTTGCCATTGCTGGTGTAGTTGTACAAATATTGGCAGCAGTGGTGAGTAGCGTGCAAAGGATAAGGAGAGAGAGGCGAAGGAAGGGAGTGAGGGAGAACTGCAGCAATGCTTAATGTTGGTGGCAGAAATATGGGAGAGAGCAATAGAGTGGTAGTGACGTTGAGAATCTGATGATGGCTGATGAGGTGGAGGGTGGACAGAGACAGAGTAAGAAAGTGAAAGAGATTTGATTTTTTTTGAAAAATCATTAGAGAGAGACAGAAAAGGGAGAAAGGGACAAAGAGGAAGGTGCAGGACATGCACTCTCATTGAGTGCCAAGTCTCAAATGGCACAGAAAAAAAGGAAACCGAAAAATAGTTCACTGATGTCAGCAATAGATTCAACGAGAAACCATGGGTGAAACCTAAATGCTGAAGGAGTGGGACAAACGCAAGAGGAGGGTGGAACGCCATTGAATCAGAAGCAGGGAATTGAAATTGACAAGAAACACATCCAGTCATGAGCAAGGGGTCGACCCAAAGCCTACTCATAATATATTTTAAAGTCGTAGCTACAATGATGCCTGTGACAGTCGGCTGAAGCGGTCTATAGAGAGATCACAAACATGGTTTAAGCAGTAATAGTCATACTTCCAAATGTAAATCAGTAATAACAATCCTTACGAATTTCAAAATTGAAAGTGTTTCTTTTAATTTGGCAGATTATTGTTGATACCTTTATTTTTAACATGGACATAATCACTCAAACGTTTGCCTTGTAACTAGCAATGAACACCTGTATAGCATCACATTAAGTATGTATGTGTGGTAGGTATGGAGGCAAGAGGTTTTCATTAGTTCCCATCTTCTGCCTTTCAGTAGATAAGCAAATGTCAGAAATATTTTGGGATGTTTCTGGGAATCTATACAGTGGAGTAGCTAGCTTTAGATAAGCCTTTATGTTGCTACTTGAAACACGTGCGCACAGCTTACCTACCTACGATTTAATCAATCTAAAACTCTTTTGAAATTAGTATACCTTCAGATTTGCTAGTTTTAGTAGCAAGTGTATCTGCCTAACAACAAATACTGTTTATAATCTCGCTACAGAGTCGGGATTTAAATAGAGATTCGTTTAAAAGGAAAAGATCAATCTTACACCTTTGATGTCAAAGGTGAGGGGTCAATGAGCATGCGTGTCCCTTTTGCTTGCCTAGTGATCCTGCTACTGTCACTGCTACTTAGAAATTCTACCTGTTTCTTTGATTCGTGGGGTTACTTACCACAGCTGTGCACCAAAAAATGCCTCTTTTAGAACAATAGCGGTACCTAAACTATTCTGAAGACAGTATGGGGATGCAGAGTGATGCCATCTATGAGTATTTTGAGGGTTAAAAATAAACAACTAAATAAAACACAGAGCAATGCATGTGAACATATGCATCAAAAATAGTACCATAACTGGGCGTCTTGTTAGGTGCATAACACATATTTCCAGATGGTTGCAATCGTGGAAGGCACTGCTGTTTTTCTACAGGATGTAGAAAGAATCAAACAGCAAGAATCTGAAAACCTATAGTGTCTTAATTTCTGTTTCAGATGTGTAAAATACAAGATAGTGGTTAGAAAGGTAAAATAAAGACAGATTGCCTACATGATCAGAATGCTACGGTAAAATGACCACACTTTGCCCCCTTTCAGAGTTATATAAAAAGCTCAGGGAAAGTAGCGCTACTGCCGGGTAATCGCTCGGTTTTAGTGCCTCCTTCTGAGTTTTCTCACGTGCAAGGGGGAATATCGTGAAGTAATACTCTCTGCAACCGTTAATGCTGTTTGTAGTCCGTTTGCCCAATGTGTGTGAAACCTGTCATTTAAAAGTTCGAGGAAAAAATGTTAGCGCTTGATTTCAATTTTACTGTTGGACAACGAGGGCCTTTTTTATGAGGCCCTTAGGCTGCTGTTGCGTCACCGTTTGTGATGCTGCAGCAACTTAAAAATGCACTACGCTGCGCCATATTTACAAAGTGACGAATCTAAGCAGATGTGCCACTTTTAAAACTCCTGCGCTACATTATAGCTGCGACAGATATAATGTATGCAGGGTGGGCGTTCCGGCACAGAAAAGGCTTGTAGAAGTGTGGCAGTGAAATCTACGAGATTTCACTGCTTCACTTCTACGGTGCCACTGCGTCAAATCCCTACACCTGCTTGAAGCAGGCATAAGTGGTGACGCAGGCTTTTTCATATGGGGCTTGCCCCAAGTGAAATGACACATTGCTGGAGTTGCATCTGTTCCCAGACACACTCCAGCAAGGCGCCATTTTGCACCTACAGATACGTCAGGATTCCTTACGTAACATTCAATCCTTGCGACATGGAGCGCCATACAGTAAATACGGCGAAAACATGGTGTCAGAAGGAGGGCGCACTGAAAAGTGTTGCATCGCTGTTTTACCTTAGCTACGCAACACTTTTCATAAATGAGGCCCTGAATTAGCCAATATATGTATTTGGTAATCATAAAAATTCTAATTCGAAAAACACTCAAAAAAGGATGCCTAGTGTCCAGCTAGGGTCAGATACGGAGCCATAACATTTCAGCCCTGGCCAGATGAGCCTCCGAACTGGAACTGCAAGTAATCAAATGTTTACTTGGTTTCAGAGGAAGGGCAGGAAAAAAGGCGCAATTTCATTTCAGACACGTCTGGCACTTTCTCATTAGGCCACAGAGCTCTCAGGTATTAATCACAACAATAAATGTTCCCTGCCCTGAAATATGACACGGTCCGTACACAAGAGAAATGACCGAAACAACTCTTTTTTCTCATCAAATTATTGAAGATAAAATTAATTGAAAAACACCGTCCCAGGTGGATTACATAGTTAGCTCTCGCAGGAGACACTTCGCAGGGACCTCATCCATTATATTGAAAAGCACAGCTGGTGACTGCCAATAATTAAGTAGAGTCATCTGCATGCCTCCGCTCCGTGATGTGATGGGAGCCCGCGCGTTTGATGGCTAATTGCCTGGCTAGCGGTTGCACCTTGAACTCTGGGCCTACAAACTTTTGATAGCTTCCCAGTGAGAGATTGCCTCTCCTGCTCCATTATTCTCTCTGACGTTGTGTCAAGGAGGAAGGCGACGCTTTTGTGCTCCATATGCAACGTGGCCAGATATCCCTGAGCTTTTCAAAGGGGCCGCACCTTTGTTATCTTCCTTTTTACACTCTACTGGTATAAGAACCCTGCCTGAATTAACTTGAGGAGATTAACACACACGCGCATGCACGCACACTCGCACGCACAGCACGTACACGCGCGCTTACGCGCACACGCACACACGCACTGTCATCACAAGTAGATAAACTTAATTAAGAGCCTCGAGTGACTGAACCCCAACAAATGACAAAATGACCGCATTGCAAACAAAACAAGAAAGCTAATCAATTCATAAATCTAATCCTAATAATTGTAATTTACATTTACTGCTTAATAAGTAAAGATCGTTGACATTTGTTTTTTCGCTATTGAAGTGATTCTCTAGATGGAGCACTCTTCTTGACTCACTTTTGGACATCATAAATCGTCATTCAAATTTAGCATATTTTCTGAACAGGTACCTCTCATTCTCAACAGCAAGGTACTCTGGATTTCTCCAATTCTAAACAAGCTAAAGTCTTAGTGAAATCTTCCTGTGCCTCCTCTGGCTTTAATAGCAGTAATATACCTAACAGTGTTGTATTCAGACACGCAGCAGGCCCCTCCGAGGTCCTGTAACTGACCTTTGCCTAAATACAAAGAGGCAGATTTACAATTCCTGCCGCATCGCTGCAAATCAGCAGGGATGCGTCAGGAAACTTGCGACATGCATTACAAGCCGTGCGCCACCATGGATGCGCCGCATTTACAATGCGGCGTGCCATGGCGCAAGGAAATGAAGATGGGTGTCGCATCTGCCGGCGTAAGGTTGGCGCAGTGTTGGAGTCATGTTGCAGGCGCGCCACAACTCCAGCACTGTTCTAACCCAGCCAATCTGCAACATGGTGTGTCAAGCCTCACGCCTGCTTCAAGCAGGCGTGAGGTTTTGACGCAGCGCCGTCGGAAAAGTGACTGAGTGAAATCTTTTAGATTTCAATGCGTCACTTTTCCGAGGCGTTCCTGCGACGGAACGCCCACCCTGCGCCGGAACGCCCACATGAAATCTGACGCAGATTTCATGTGGCGCAGGGCTTTACAACATGACACATCTACCTAGATGCGTCACATTGTAATTCTGTCGCAGCATGGCGCTAGCTTTACACCGCCGCTGCGTCACATAAGTGACGCAACAGTGGTGCAAAAGTGGCGCAAGGGGCTTGTAAATATGCTGCAACGTTTTTGCATTACAACCCATGTAGGGCTGCAAATATATGAGTCAGTGTCCCTCCCAATTACATCGAAAACAAGTTCCAGTTGATACAAGGTAACATTTTTAGGTTTGAGTTTGACTATTGTTTCCAAATATACATACCGTGGGCTTTAGGTCTGCCCCCTTCAAACTTTGGTTATTTTTGACTAGACTGTTTGAGCCATAAGCTTGAGACTTTGTCTATCACATCTTCGTGCAGCCCTGAAGAGTATCTCTCTCCCACTTAATGCTCTGTTGGCTGTTTCAGTGTATCTTTTTCGCCTCTAGTTGAGTGCATATATTGAAATATATAAAAGACTATTTTACGTCTTCCTTCCTCTCCCTCTTTTGGCTTCTTGCTAACACATGCACAAATGCATATTTTTGCATGGCTGACCTTTACACGTTAGCACATTAAACCTAGATCAATTGACTTTGCCAGTGTTTATTGAGGTTTGGCTGATGTCTAGTAAAACTGATAAAAATAATAACAGTATATTGTTATAAGATCAGAGCAGAGCTTTGGGCACTGGCCTTCTTTCTTTTATAAATTACGCACTGGTCAAGGAATAACAAGAAAGCAACATTTTTAAACTCCAGCTAGTCTGACCATGATGATTTCAGCAGCCTGAATGGATGTTGCAGGGCAGTATGAGTAAGAAAATTTGGGGGATTGATGCAAACTAGACCACCATGGATTCCGCTAGATGTCTAGATTTAGAATTGTATGGGTTTGGTAGTGTTGTGTTGTAAATGCTTAATCTTATGTTCTCCGTAACCCTTCCTTTGTGGCCTTTACTTACACCGTTCTAGAGCTTAGCAATGTTCTTAGTGTGTTTCATCACTCAGCGAGATTCCAGACTTGGCAGTTATGAGTCTGGTCAGCTAGGAGGTTGTGTGCTCTATCCTATACTCCTGAATAAACTACAACATATGCTTAAGAAGACATCACTGGTTTCCTGCATTTATATAACATCATTTTTGGCGACGTTTGACGTAGCTGACCTGACTCAGATTCAAGCGTCTTCTTTCTGGCAGCATCACAGCGTTTTGTAAAGAGCAGCTTCCTCTCCAGCGGCGGATCCGACGTGCGGCTGCTTCTGCCTCATCTGTTGGCACCCAGAGAGCTCACTTGGCCATACTCCGACGATTTTTGGTGTTCCGGATCCAGTTTGGAAAGGGGCACCGACGTCATCACTAACGGTAGGAAGATGTCAGCACCAACGCGAGTCTCATCGCGTGAGAGTTCTCGCGTCAGGGACATAGTGCCCACACCCTCATCCGCTCCCACCCAACATCATACACATTTTGCTCATATAATGATTACACTGGGCACATTGTTTATGGGTAAGAACTGCTGCAGGTTTATTTTCATACAAGAAGCTTATGACTTTTGATGGGTGATCCAAGGCAGGCAGCCCCTCGCTGTCCCGCCTGCCTAATGAGCCAGCCAGCAGGGTGAGTCGACGCTCGGACAGTGCAGCACCTTGTAGATCCTTATCTTGTACTCCCGCCCCCCCTTTCAGGGCGGAGCAGTATGGCACACCCCCGGTCGGTTCAGGCCCCCCCGACCGCCCGAAAGAATAAGGGGGTGCCGTCGCGGTTTCCCGGAACCTCCTGCGGCTCCAGGTCCTTGGCTCAGGCACCCTTACTGTGCCAGGCAGAGGTACCCTTACTGTACCAGTCTGCCACAGAGGTACCCTTACTGTACCCGTCTGCCTCCAGATCGCCCTGTAACTCCGCCTGCAACACAAGAAAAAGCATTAAAATATTCAACATATCCGCGCCGCCTGTCCAGCCGCTGGGTACGAGGATAGGGTGGGTGCAGCGCTCAGGCGGGCGGACAGGAACAGAAGCAGGAACAGAGGCAGAGCTAGGGGCGGCCGGAGCTTAAGTAACTGGCCCGCCCCCATTGGTAAGCCCTCCCCTGGCCGCGTGTCATGGAGACCCCGGGGAGGGGCAGACGAGGCTCGCCGCGCCTCCTTCGAAGCCCTGGACAGGGGGGGCTACAACTAGTGGCCACTAAGGTGGCTGCCCTGCCGATGGCCCCCTGCGTGGGACGCAGGCAGCGGCATTGCCTAGCTACGTTTCCCTGCGCATGTGACCCAGTGCGTAAGGCTTCATCGTAACCTTGCGCTGGGACATCATTACGTCTCTGGAGCAGCCATTTTGGGTGTTAGAACGCTGATTACTTCTGCTTGTTCTGCAATTATCGCTAAGTGTGCGACGCTGAGATCCAGTTCAAAGGTTTATTCAGCGATCTCTACAATGGAGGAATAATCGATTTCAGCGATCTACAGCACTGCCAGCCACAGAAAACTGGTGATTTTTTTTTCGTTTCTTTTAAATTTGAATATTCCTTTTGCTGACTGCTTTTATGCTGGGTGATGGAATCGGATGCACGTACTGGGCAAAGATGAGTGACTTATATTCTTCTTAACATGGATGTTTAGTATTGGAGTCATTTATATTGCACTTATTTGTCATTTATATTTACTTTATATTTGTTGACTTTATTATACGTCACAAGTGTTATTTCAGCCACATTGCATTACAACAACTTTACTGACCTGAGGGCGAACTGTCTGACTCTGTGCTGCCCTCCTGCCTGCTACCGCAGCTCCCGGCTACCGGCTCCGTGCAGTTCTCCCTCCAGCCGCCGCAGCTTCTCTCCACGCTAGTGCGGCCGCTGAGAAGGGGGAGATTACACTTACCGAGATCCTTTGCGGCAGGAAGCCGCCAGCAATCATCCCACGCCCGGAGGCGCCATAAGCCGACCAGAGCCCCCGCGCCGCGGGATCGCGTGTGGGCTGCCCGGGCAAAGGGCGGGCCATCTGTGGCTGTCCGGGGCAGGACGAGGCTGGGCTGGGCCATCCCTCTAAACTCCGACTGGAGGTGAGTGTTATCGCCATAAAATGGGGAAACACCCTGTAATAACTGGTTCCAAACCCCCAACTGTGCCCACTATTGAAAGCATGCTTCAGGAAGTAGTGAACATGGTTACAACTGAGATTGAGCTAACCGAAAGAAGGATCTCTAGGAGTCTACCTGCGCCCATCTGCCATATATCAGGCGTAGTAGAACAGGCCAATATATCTACTCCTATTCCACTGTCACCAGAAGTTATAATTACCACCGCAATTCAACGAGATATGTCATCTAAGGGACCTGTGATCAACCCTGAAAACATTGAGACTGACGCTGATATATTTGACAGAGTATCTCAATTAGGGTCCAATACGGATATCAATGTCACCAGTGGGGACCTGTCCCGTGTCAATTTGACAGAAGGGGGTAAGAGGAAAAGGGGAGCAACCAAACCTACCGCCTGTAAAAGGAAACAGCCGGCCCGCTCAAAAACCCAACCCCCAAGCAAAGTATGTGGAAGCAAGTTTTAACTGCTAAAACCTCAGGGGCAACGGAGCTAACAACAAATAATACTGTGGCCTTGACAGCTCCAAACGGTAGTTAAATGCAAAAACTAAAGGTGATGGACAGAATGCAGAACAATGTCGTACATTCACCCCTGTACAGAGATCTGGGCATAAATCCATAGTGTTTTTTGCTCACCATGCATTTCCAGTTTGAACCCAGCCATATGCAAATCAGTCTTGACCCTGTGCCCCATGGGAACAGTCCTGCCCGAACTGCCAAGCTCGATCCTCCCTGGACTGGAAACAAGCATCCAAGGACCGGTTTCGGGCTTTCAGCCCTCATCAGCCTGGACAGCTTGATTCCAGTGGCATGGAGAGCACGGGACTCACGTCTGAGCATACCCGTCCCACTCGGGGTGACAAATGCAAAAACTACAGGTGATGGACAGAATGCAGAACAATGTCATACATTCACCCCAGTACAGAGATCTGGGCCTAAATCCATCGTTTTTTTGCTCACCATGCCTTTCCAGTTTGAACCCAGCCGTATGCAAATCAGTCTTGATCCTGGGCTTGGCAGTTCGGGCTGGACTGTTCCCATGAGGCACAGGGTCAGACTGATTTGCATATGGCCATGTCTGAACTGGGGTGGCAGAGTGGGCTAAAGAACGGTGATGGATTAAACCCAGATCTGTTGACTGGGTGTGAGTGTTTGATTGGTTCAGATGCTCCGTCCATCACCACCCCCTTTTGTACCGCTTTGTTCGCCATAAGTTGGCAGGGTATACTCAGACGTGAGTCCCTTGCTCACTTTGCCACTGGATTCAAGCAAGCCGGGCTGAAGACGGCTGGAATGCCAGAAACCGGTCCTCAGAAGCTTGTTTCCGGTCCAGGGAAGGCATGGCGTGGCAGTTCGGGCTGGACTGTTCTCATGAGGCACAGGCTCAGACTGATTTGCATATGACCATGTCTGAACTGGGGTGGCAGAGTAGGCTAAATAACGGTGATGGATTAAACCCAGATCTGTTGACTGGGTGTGAGTGTTTGATTGGTTCAGATGCTCCGTCCATCACCACCCCCTTTTGTACTTCTTTGTTCGCCATAAGTTGGCAGGGGATGTCCAGACGTGAGTCCCTTGCTCACTTTGCCACTGGATTAAAGCAAGCCGGGCTGAAGACGGCTGGAATGCCAGAAACCGGTCCTCGGAAGCTTAATTCCGGTCCAGGGAAGGCATCGCTTGGCAGTTCGAGCTGGACTGTTCCCATGAGGCACAGGGTCAGACTGATTTGCATATGGCCATGTCTGAACTGGGGTGGCAGAGTGGGATAAAGAACGGTGATGGATTAAACCCTGATCTGTTGACTGGGTGTGAGTGTTTGATTGGTTCAGATGCTCCGTTCATCACCACCCCTTTTGGTACCGCTTGGTTCGCCATAAGTTTGCAGGATATGCTCAGAGGTGAGTCCCTTGCTCACTTTGCCACTGGATTCAAGCAAGCCGGGCTGAAGACGGCTGGAATGCCAGAAACCGGTCCTCGGAAGCTTGTTTCCGGTCCAGGGAAGGCATGGCTTGGCAGTTCGGGCAGGACTGTTCCCATGAGGCACAGGGTCAGCCTGATTTGCATATGGCCATGTCTGAACTGGGGTGGCAGAGTGGGCTAAAGAACGGTGATGGATTAAACCCAGATCTGTTGACTGGGAGTGTTTGATTGGTTCAGATGCTCCGTCCATCACCACCCCCTTTTGTACCGCAAACAGTAGTTATTCAGCCCACACACAAACTAACCATATTATCACGAGTATGTACGGAAGATCGGGGGATTCTCCTATTGACTCCATTATGGATTCTGTTTACGACAGATTGAAAGCACTCATTGGCAAACAATTTAATGTTTTGTTTAAACGGTTGGACAGATTGGAAAGTATGGTCAAAAAACCAGTAATAAACAGAAGTAATGTGACCACTGCTGATAAAATAGTGGGGGGTAAAAATCAGATAGGAGCATCTGATCAAGTTACAACACAGTTGAGTGGTATGCCCTCATCCCCTATTGCTAATGCCGTTTGTGGAAAAGATTGTAATCCTAAGGAAATTTGTCCCCCGAAATCTATTTTAGTCTCGACGTCCACTAGAAACTCAGTTACAACCAGTGGAGGACTTAGCAGTAACAGCAATAGCCAGCCACAGAATCGGGTGTCAGCATGTTCTGCCCAACCTGTCAATGTGCTTTCAGGAGGAAATACTGGCCCTAAAGATAATTTCATGGCGGCTAAAGATGTCCTTAACCTACTTTTTAACTTTAGTGGGGCGCACAAATACAAAGTCCAAGGCGAACAAAGTATGTGTAAAAATTCCTTTCTTTATTCTTTATTCATTCACAAAAAATGATCAGCCGATCATCTTTTGTGGGTTGACTTGGTCAGCTCCTATGATATCCTGATGTTTCAGGAGACGTGGTGTACAAAAGAAATGTTCTTGGAAGGGTTTGTGTGTCAAAATATTATCGTAGACAGACCAAAAATAGGCCGACCGTGTGGGGGGTTATCTACGTGGTTGAAAATATCAGCCAAAGGCAGTATAAAAAACGTAACGACAAATATTGCTAATTTCAAAGCGACCATTTATACACGGGGGCGTCGATTTGCTTAATACATTTTTAGAACAACGATTTTATGTCACTTCAAACAGTAATTTTATTAATTTGTTTGAATTCATTGATGGGCTGAGCGACGTACAGAGGTATGTCAAAATAGATGGTATATTCCTAGCTGGGGATTTTAACGCACGTATGCCTAGGGATACAGAAAATATTTCCATCACCTCAGTTGGAGTGACCCCATGCAGAAGAGGGGAGGAACTCTGTAATTTTGTGTCACCTCGGAATATGATTAATGTTATGGAAAAAGCTGGCATTCACCCAACTGCGGGGCCATTGCCTACCTACAGAGGTCGCAGATGCTCATCAATTATAGATTATGTTTTTATATCATCCTCATTAGAATGTTTTTTACAAAAGGCTGAGGTTTTATGTACTAGCCAAGGTGACCATAATCCTATTTTAACAATTTTTAGACTCTGTTCCAAATCTATTACCCAAAGAGAAATCAGGGCTAAAAACCTTGTGGTAACCACGGATAAGCTTAGGCTGTTATGGAAGCGGAAAAGACAATAAAGCCCTACTAGAACGCACAATAAGGACGAATAAGGACGTATCCCACACTAGTAGATACATGTTTGTCAAGTAGCTCCGCAGGTGGGGATATTATTGAGGCGTTTACGGGCCTCTGTATTGGTATTAAGCGGATAATTTCTAAACCAATTACCTACACAAGTAAGATCCCCAGGTGGTTTGATAATTCGTGCTCCCGGGCCAATAGAGACCTGCGTGAAGCATTAGCGGCTACACCCAGGGATGTATCTCTAGCAAAATGTTTAAGAGCCCGTTACAAGATAGCCACTAAAACACGATCTGATGAGTTACTCATAACATGTTGGGATAATCTAGTTAAGGCTGCCTCCCTAAAGGATACATATGGATTCTGGAGGGAAGTTAAAAACATGAGGTCTATGGACACAAACATTACCCTAATAAGCTGTAATATATCTAGCGAGCTATGGGAGAAGTATTTTGCTGGAATCTATACTGCCTCCCCAATAACAACCAGCAATACTATCTGTAATCAAGTCCTAAATGTCACTATAACTATATCAGATGGTCAATAGGCCTTACATCAAAGTTTAGGGAACAAAGCACCGGGTCCGGATGGGTTATCTATTGATCTTATTAAACAGGAACCGGACCTTTGGCCCCCCTTTTTTGCAATGTTTTTAATAATCTGACTAACGCAACCATCCCGAGCACTTGGTCAACCAGCATAATCGTGCCGATTTTAAAAAAAGGGGACCGATCGAACCCCAGCTGCTACCGTCCTATTTCTCTGATTGATAACACCCTGAAGATCTTGGGAAGGGTAGTTTTTAACAGAATCAGGCTAAAGATTTAAATCTAACTTCGGGATTCCAATCCTATCTTGTGTATGTGACTCGTCCCTCCCATCAGTATGTTTTAACACGTGTCAGATTGGGCATTGTTCACCATCTGGTTGCTTTTCCTAACACAAGAACCAGTTCAGACACACCCTGTCCGTGTGATAGTATTTCCCGGCAGAGTAGTTGCCATTTCTTACTTTTCTGTAAATTTTTTCATTTTTTCAGGTTAAAATACCTTAAGCCAATTTTTATTAAATACAATATTCGTACTACAGAAACAGCACTGATATTTTTATCCTCATTAGAGAACGAGGAGATTTGCTTTTTTCTGGCTACTTTTATTTTGAAATGTACAGCTGCCAGGAAAAGTATTGTACTATAATATTTTTATACTTACCTGTCTGTACTTATGTTATACAGCTGCCAGGAATTGTTTTATGCTGCTATTACTGTTTACATTCCTGTCTGTATATATACGCCCTCAAATTTTATATCAATTTTTGTAATTAAGGTATTATTCATATTTGTAGATGTCCACAGTATATTATGATTATTTTAAATTTTATGTACAGCTGCCAGGAAAGGCCTATTGAGTAATCCCTACTGATCCCCGGTCTGTTCATTTATGAATGTCTTGTATTTTATAACTGTATGTTGACTTATAGAGACAAGACCACTTATTAATTGTTGCACTTTAACCTTCCTGCACATTGTCTTACCATCTTTTCCTATAAAAGTTCATATGGTGATTTTAAATATTTTAACTATGTACTTCCTTTTGCTTGTATGATTTGTATGTACAAATCGAATAAAAGCTTTTGAAATGAAATGAAATGAACAGAATCAGGCTTTGGGCGGAAGATAATCTTATCTCAAACTGTTGTCAGCTGGGCTTCAGCAGCAATGTTGGAACTGGTAAACAGTGGCTAAATTTGAATCTTATTTTGGGGAAATATACGGGTGCGAAAAATGCTCCTTTTTATTTAGGTTTTATGGATTTATCCTCAGCATTTGATTTTGTCAACAGATCACGTTTATTGGAAATTCTTTTAAATTATGGGTTGGATGAGGCACTGGTTTGTTTTCTGGCTTATTTGCATAGGGACTTGAAGGCACGTGAAGAACCAGGTTTCAAAACCCAGCGGTGCCAGGGGCACGCCCAAAGTCTTCGGGTTCACCTGTCTTAGAATACAGAGACACAGGATACTTCTTGGTGACGTCAAAGACCAAGTTTATTGTCTGCAACCAGGAACAGAGGTCTACGAAACACAACACGGGTGGTTCGTCAGAGACTGTACAATTTTTGTATTGCGAGACATCGTCTTTTATGCTAAAAAATCACATTCCTGACTAGCATCAATTACTTACGAACTGTCCAATCACACAGTGACATTTCAAAAGGTATCGCATAACGACAAGCCCACTTTCAGTTGTCCAGCCCACCATAAATGACAAGGCAAAATCCAACATTCTTGCTCGGACAGACCGGACGAAACCCATAATAAAAGGACCTCTACCCAAACCATAAATAGGCCATAAAAGGAGGAACAGAAATAGATGAGAAGCAAGATAGAAGGGTGTGTGCGTGTACCATAAACTCAGCAATGTCCTGCTCTTTGATCTCTATCTGACCAAACCAAAACTAAACGGAGAAAAATCCAAGATACTTCTCCTGGGAAATCCTCGCAAACTCCCTCCATCCCTTTCTTGGCCGCCATGCATGGGAACACCTCCTACCCCCAAACCCGAAGTCAAAAGTCTGGGCATCTGGCTGGATCAAGACCTCAATTTCAAAACTCAGGCCAGAAAAACCACGGGCACTTGCTTTGGCCTCATTCGAATGGCACCAAAAATCCTCCATCTGATCCCCTTCCAATCAAGGAAATTTCTGTTGCAGGGGTTGGTGAACTCCAGACTGGACTATGGCAACGTCCTGTACCTGGGGGCACCAGCATCAGTTATTTACAGACTACAATGCGCTCAGAACGCTGCTGCCAGACTCTTAACCGGAACCAAATCGAGATGCTCTGCTAAACCAGCACTCAAAAGCCTGCACTGGCTTCCAGTTAAAGAAAGGATCACCTTTAAGACCTTATGCATTTCACACAAAATAATGCAAGGCAGAGACCCTCCGATTCTGAGATCCTTCATCAAACCCCATCACTATAACAAACAACTTAGATCCGATTCCCTCTCCCTGGCCAGCGTTCCCAGAATAAAAAAGTCCCGATCCGGGGGGCGCTTGTTTTCCTACAACGCCCCAAAACTCTGAAACGCTCTTCCACTTGCCATGCGGAGAGAACACAATCTTTTGGCCTTCCGTAGGCAGCTAAAAACTCTGCTCTTCCCATAATCTTTCGCTTCCTCTACTCCCCCTCTGGAACCACAGGTCAATTCAGCGCTGGGACGCCCTAGGGTAGCTACGTGCTTTATAAATCCCCATTCAAATTCATTCAAATTCAAATTCAATTCACCAGCTGCCTAACAAGGAACTGGCTCAACAAGGTCAGCTTCGGGTAATGGAGTCAGTTCGTTCAGGTCACACAGAAGTCAGCTAAAGGTGTACGTGTCCCAAAGACTCGTTCGGCCGTAGTCATCGGCCTATGTGAGGGCAACCACAAAATGGCTGCCGTACACAAAATGGAACCCGAAGGTTCGAACAAAATCCCTGAATACACAGTGTATCCATCAATCGATTACGACGAAAATACTCGTACATACCGGACTCGTCATTTGCGGTCCGCTGATACCAAAATCGTCTTGATACGACGACCTTTATTGAACGGGTTCAGAATCACTGAACCTCAGACCCTCCTTTTGCCCTTACATAGGCAATAAACCCAAACTCACATCAGTCTGAACCCAGGTCTATATTCATCAGATCATCAAGATGTTGCTGTAGCATCATCCTATTACTTAGTAGCTCTCACTGGACAGGTCTCCTTGCACACGAAGTAGCACAAAGGCCACATATAGCAGGAGCACACTGTACACAAAGACAGAACAGGAAAAGGATAGCTAAGATCATCCCAATAACCATCAGAATCTTCAATCCCCAGGTGGATAACAGTTCCCAAAACCATCCCATTAACGACCAATCTCCTTCGTCCACATGTACAGACTCGGAGATCTTATGTAGCTTGGAAACGGCTTGGTACACTGTCGGAGCGTTGTCTGGAATAAAAACGCAGCAGCACGATTGAATCAATATGCATACCCCTCCTCTATCTGCAAGTATGACATCTAACGCAACTCTGTTCTGAAGAGTCATAAGGCGATCCGACTGGAGCTCAGCAGTCAAGTTACTAAGGGCACCGGCAGTCTCAACTATGGTGGACTCAACCACTCTCGTCAGCTGTCGAATGTTCCTGCTATTAGCCATAGGTCCCCAAAACGGCAGAAAACCCTTCAAGAAATCTCCTAATTCTTATCCTGCAGTATCTTCCTTACTGAAGACACCTCTAACAACTCTCGTCTTGTGGTAATCTGCCGCAGCTGTATACATAGGAGGCAACAGGAACGAAACAAAACATGTGCCTGAGAAATCAGGGGGCAACCATGTGTACGCTCTATCATAGCAAACAAAATAGGTACCCTTAGCTGCTAGAAACGATGGGGAAGTCTGGGACGCAAAAACATACGTCTCAGTGCAAACACTCTTCCCTAACTGAGCTCTCGGATTCTTGCCATTACCTTGCAGACAGTAATGACCCTGATGGGGTGCAATCCAAATCGGAGAGGATCTTTTCGCTCGCTGGTTCTCACTCAGACTAACTCCATATCCAGTAACGTTCCATCCAATATACACTAGTGTCTCATCTCTCGGGATAGTCTCATAGGAACTAATTCCTCTAATCATATCGACTATACCCTTGACTAGAGCACTATTCTTTGGACTATCCTTCACAGAACGTAGGGGGTAAACTTCACGAGCATAGATGAACATCGTTCTGTATGCCCACACAGAACCATTATAGCTAAAAGGCAGGACCAGATAAGGAATACCTTTATCAGTAGTATGAGGCATAAGACCACACACCCAACAATTAGTCGTGTTCACTACTAGCTGGTGTTGGTGCAAAAGCTGAACAAAGGAGTTATTAACGAATTCCAATCTCCTAATGGACTCATGTTCAGACAGAGGGTGAAAAGAATGCGAAGAAACAGTAGGGGGAGGCATAGGTTGTGTAGTGGGTGCAAACGTCACTTGAAAAGAGAATATTATATATCCCATCAGAAACATCATTAAACTAAACAGCATCAACAAACATAATATTAAAAAACGTTTCCTGCTCATCACTTTACACATTTTGCTCTTAAAGCTCATTCTTTCAACAGGTGTCTCCATCTCGAAAAACTCCATCTAAGGAATGCATCTGTCAGCCCAGGGAACGCCCTAAGACCAACCAGAACCGTCGACCTAGTGTCTTCAGCTTGCACTCCCAAGTCTTTGCACCGCGACCTTACAGCTGAACCAGGAGGGCGGTTCGAAAAACAAAAATCAAAACAGTTCCTTGGAGAAGAGAACACAATTTTCAAAACTAGCAAAGAAAGAATTTCATTTTATTTGTCCCACGACTCTTGGTCGCAAATTATCACGGAACAAAAGTTCATGTTCGGAAGTGTCCAAACGATTTGACGGAGGCACAGCTTCTTGCAGAAGATCGTCGCTTTCTCGTTCAGAGTTCGTCCCAATTAAACGTGCATCGCTAAAAGGCAGAAAACGAGGCACGGTTTCAGTTTCAGAGTCAGGAATACCATTCTGGACCCACCGGTCGTACGGCAGAGGCAAAGGGACCCTCTTACAATGTACGCCGTGGATCCAGTTCTTTTTACCGCGCACTCGCACTGCTGATCGTGTGGACAGTAGCACCAAGTAAGGTCCAATTGAGCGGGGCTGATCGTTCTTAGTCCGCTGGAAGTTCTTTATCAAAATCCAGGAGCCAGGTTCGATAACATGTCCTGGATCTTCAGATGCTTGTGGCAATGTATCATGAACCTGTTGATGCAAAACACGCAATTTAGCCGTCAATTCGTAAAGGTAATCAAGCAATACAGGGTGATCTATTTCACTAAATTTGGTCGGCCGTGGCACTCCCCATATATTTGCCGGGCGACCAAAAACTACTTCATAGGGACTAAGTCCCATTCGCGAATGTACAGTCATTCTTGTTGACAGAAGTGCTAATGGCCAGGCATCGGGCCATTGTAGACCGGAGCTCGCCTAAATCTTGGCCAGTTTCAGCTTAAGGGTGCCATTATAGCATTCTACCAAACCAGCTGATTGGGGGTGATTTGCAGCATGAAATTTCTGACGGATTCCTAAACCATCACACACTCTCTTCATCACTTGACCCACAAATTCACTCCCATTGTGACTCCAGACCATTCTCGGCAAACCGAATCTAGGGAAAAATTCCTTAACAAGGGCTTTAGCTGTGGACAAGGCAGTATTATCTTTCAAGGGGTATGCTTCTACCCATCTCAAAAAGGCACAAACAACCACAAGCACGTATTTTAAATTGTTGCACCTCTATATGTGGATGAAATCTAGCTGCAAAAACTCGAACGGATACGTCGGAGGCGCAAAATGACCAGCTGGAGTTGGAGTTCCCTTACCAGGATTGTACATCAGACAAACCATACAATTCTTAACCAAGTTCTCTGCACACTTAGGAATTCCTGCATTTTGCCATACTGGAGCCAACAACTTACAAATCCCTTTCACACTGATATGAGCCATTCCATGCCCCATCGTAACCACTGGAAGCACATACGCATCAGGTAAAAACCATCGCTGATGCTCTGACAACTCAACCCAACAACCATTCGAATCCAATCTATTCTTACTTTCTCTCCATTCATTCAACTCTTTCTCTGTAGCTTCAGCTTGAATGAACTTCACACTCTCTATCGTATCTTCACACATACTTCTATCCGGTACCCATCTCGCCGGACCCGCAACATACATTCGACTCATCACATCTCTCGCCGTTTCTTTCGCAACTTCATCTGCAAACGCATTACCACGACCAACGTCATCAATAACTTTCTTATGCGCACTGCATTTCACAATCGCAACTTGCAACGGCAAAGTAAGTGACTCAAGAAGTTCATTCACCAACTGACCATGCTGAATCTTAGTTCCATGCGAAGTCAGGAACTCACGCTCTTTCCACAATCGACCAAAACTATGAGCCACATCAAACGCATACTGGCTATCAGTGTACACAGTCACTCGTTTCCCTTTTGACAACACACACGCTCTTGTCAATGCAATCAACTCTGCTGCTTGCGCTGAATTATGTGGGATACGTGCAGCTTCAACAATCGTATGCAAAGTCGTAACAGCATATGCCGCAGTCGTATCACCATTCGGAAGCTTGAAACACGAACCATCAACCCATAAAGTACCATCACACTCTGGAAGAGGAGTGTCCCTAAGGTCTATTCTCCCTTTTGTTTCATCCTCTGTCCTAAGAAAGCAATCATGCAGTTCAAAAACATCTGTCTCAACTGAAATCGGCAACAACGTAGCTGGATTCAACGTCTTGCATCTCTTTATATGCACATGACTCGCTAAGAGTGTCAACTCGTAACCTGACAACCGAGCACTAGTTAAGTGCTGTGTCTTTGTCCTATTCAACAAGGTATCCACTGCATGTGGAACCATCACAATCAACGTATTATCCATCACCAAACCAGCAGACTGTTGAATAGAGACAGCCGCTGCCGCTGTAGCTCTCAAACAACTCGGCAACGCTCTAGCTACCGGATCCAAAGTCGACGAAAAATACGCATATGGACATTGCTTACCGCCGAACTGCTGTGTCAAAACTGACAATGCACATCCCTCTCTCTTGTGAACATAGAGTGTAAAAGGCTTGCTGTAGTCGGGAGTACTTAACACAGGAGCCGAACACAATGCATCACGCAATTCTGAAAAACTCTTCTGACATTCGTCAGTCCAAGGAATAGGATTCGGAGTATCCTTAACAGTAAGGGCTATCAAAGGCTTCGCAAGAAGCGAAAAATTTGGAATCCACTGTCTACAATACGACGTAATATACAGGAAAGCACGCACTTCTCTCTGTGTCGTTGGCACACTCATTTTCGCAATCGCTTGAATTCGTTCTGGAGTCAATCTTCTTCCCTCCTTCGATAAGAGATGACCTAAGTAGGTCACTTCTTGTCGACAATATTGCAACTTCGAAAGAGACACCTTATGATGGAAATCAGACAAATGACGTAACAACGACAAAGTAGCCTCTTTACAAATCTCTTCATTGTCAGCAGCAACTAACAAGTCGTCAACATACTGAATAAGGGCAGCACCATCAGGTAAAACAAACGTATCAAGCTGTGTTTTCAAAGCCTGACTATAGATCGATGGACTCTCACAATAGCCTTGAGGAGCGAGCTTGAACCGGAAACTTCGGCCTCCCAAAGAGAAGCCAAAAATATCCCTACGCTCTTCGGCAATCGGGATGCTGAAGAAAGCATTCTTCAAGTCAATCACCGAAAACCACGTGGCAGAAGCCGGAATCAAAGTCAGTAAAGCAGTGACATCTGGCACAACAGGAAATTGCAGAACTACGATCTTATTCACCTCGCGAAGATCGATCACAAACCTATATACAGGCGGTTGTGAAGAATCAGTACGTTTCAGAACAGGCAAAACCGGACTATTGCACACATTACCTCTCGTTTCTTCAATCACACTTTTCTCAATCAAATCATAGATGATCGCTAAAAGCGCTCTTTCACCATCACTAGAAATCCGATATTGGGGAATACGTGGCAATCTAGCACTCGCTTTCAGCATCACAACGTATGACGGGATCTCCAAAAGAGCCACATCATTAGGACCAGTAGCCCAAAGAGAATCAGGAAGAGAAGACAATTCTGCTGGAAGTCGATCTTTAGACAAATACATTGGAGAGACCACTCTCTTACCCAATGTAAGCTGTACTCCTGAAGGAGAACAATGTAATGTCGCATACAATCTTTTCAACAAATCCAATCCCAACAAGTTCTCGTCACAACCTGTCGTTAGAATAAGGGGTGCTTCGAATTCACAAGGTCCAACAGAAAGAGACAAAAGACTAGAAATCGGATTACTAACTGGGGCGCCAGAAAATCCTACTGAAACATTCGTCAAGCCAGACAAAGGTGCGCCAGGGAGTTTAGAGTGCACAATAGAACTCTTCGCAGCACCAGTATCCAACAGAAAAGGCTCCGACACACCTGATGCAATCACTTCAACATAAGGTCCACTCTGATCTACTTGAACTGAAACAACTCCCTCTCTTTGTCTATGGCTGTCCTAGCAATCAGTACCATCCATATTCTCACCTTCAACATAGTAGTCGTCCGCATAGTATGAGCCGTCCTACCAGACGCAACATTCTGCTGATCAAAACTATTCATAGAATTTTGTGGAGGCAAGGAACGCGCATTCTGAGGAAACACACCACAACCTCTACCTCTAGGAGCTTGCTGAACACCTCGACCTATCACACCAGAAGCACCATTCATGCGCTGTAACAGAACCGGACAACTATTTTTGAAATAACCCTCTTCTTTACAATACGCACACTGATTAGGGCCTACAGGAAAATGCTGTTGAGAAGACTCGAACCTTTGCGAGTTTCTTTGATACTGCTGAGGTTGCTGATAATCACGCTGATTATTACGAGGCGGATACGCTTGCTGCAAAAGAACCTTCGTCTTTAACTCTTTAGTCTTCTTGTCGGCTCTATCTTTCTCATCCTTATCTCTATTCTCGTAGTACTGTGCAGTAGCCAATATCTGTGCTGATGAAGAAACAGCCCAAGAACTCTCAGAATTCTTCAACTTAGGGCACAAGTCTGGAAGCAAATTATGCACAAACTTATCGACAAACAACCGTTCACCACCTTCCGTACTCATGTCCTGACCACTATGGTCTATAAACGTCTCTTCAAACCTAGTGAAGAAATCGGACACACTTTCGTCTTTCTTCTGCTTGCATGCAGACAATTTGTCCAAGTTTACAAGCATAGCAGGCATCAAAATCTTCATGTAATTAATAATCCTACCAGGGAGTTCTGCAACTAAAGGCACAGGTTTAGCACCACCAACTTGTCGGCCATCTGCAGCACCAATATTAGCCCATGTATCACCTAACTGTTGCGCATGATCCGTATGACGAATCAATCCCCATAAAGGCTGTGGAACTACATTCCCAAACAACATGTCTATGTCGGCTAAATTCATAACACATGAGTCTGCAGTCTGTGATAATTCCTCATAGTACCCTGCAGGATTTTACGTGGATCAGGCAAAGTCTGCTTAAGGGCCAAAACTTCTGCTCGCTTCCATGGAACATGTACCCAAACACGCTGAAAATGTGGCGGAATAGGTGGATTTGCAGCTACATCTCCCGCTCTCCAAACTGGGGGAACCTCTCTCATCGGATATTGACGCACTGTCCTCCTAACAGAAGGATCAGGCTCAAACAACCGTTGAGAAGGAGACTCACTCCTAAACAGCAATGTCGCAACTGCTCTTTCAACGTCAAAACCCACTATAGTTCCCTTCGCAAACTCGGACTGTACACGGAACAACTCAGGCGGAGTCTGTCCCAAATCACCATCTTCCCATTCTTCACGAAGAAAAGTACACATCTTCTCAAAAACATACCTCTGCTTCGGTGCTTCCCATTGACGGAAGACATCCATAACAGACTCTAAATCATATCTTAAAGGATGAGTAATCCATTTACGTGCTAAATGATCCAAGACTTCCCGCTCATTGGGACCAGGCAATTGGCTACGCAACTGTGTATGCGCCGAAACAGGGGTCATACCCAATGACCCAAAGAGAGGAGAAAAGAGACCAGTAACAGTATCAGTCATTCTCTGTCGAACAGAAGGAGAAGTTGACAGAAGGACAGGAGACAGGGCAGACTGAGAGAAAACCAATGTAGGAACAATAGCAGACGAAGTAGCAAGTACAGGAGACAAATTCCTAGGAGCTGGAGACGGAACAGGTAGCAAAGTCGGCGGCCCTTGAGAAGGCCGCGCCAAAGGAATAGGAGCCAACTGAAGAGGAGCTGGTGGTTGTAGAACAACAGGAGGCAAAGCAACCGGAGGTTGTGCAACTAAAGGTTGCGGAGGTGCTGTAGCACTCTGCACATAAGGGGGTGGCGAATTCAACAAATGTGACATCAAAGGATCTTTCTCAAGGTCCTTCGTTGCACCTTGCTGTTGAGGTGGCAAAGCTAGATAACACTTATCAATCGCCATTTTACGTTGCCTGTGCAACTGCTCACTTGCTTGTTCTTCTTCGTTATCTTTAAACTGTATAGCAGCTTGCATTATCGAAATACCTTTCTTTCTTTTATTTCTCTTCGCTAACTTAATTTCTTTCTGTTTGGCTTTCTTTCGCCAGAGGCAGAAAGAGTCAAACATCGCCGGCCGGGCTTTCTTCTTGAAAAGTTTAACTTCTAAATTATCTAAAATCTCCGTGTCAAAACTACCATATTGGGGCCACTTTATGACACCATCATTCCTAGTATATCTAATCCATACTTCATTATACGTGATAGGGCCCACGCCATGTTTTATATTTCCAAGTCTGCTAAGACCAGGCATCTTCGCTCACTAGTCTAGCTTCAAACTTCAAGGGAATATCGAATACAATAACCTCGTGAATACACAAGTCCCTCGGCTTTGGAGCTTGCAAGTCCCAAATCAAAGATCCCAAGGGGATACCCAAAACAAAACTAAGGACTGGGAGACGCTCCACTCATACTTAACTGAAATATCGATGACGTCACCAGAAGACCCGTCTATTGTCTCGCTCTACAAATCATCAAAAGGCTCCAAGACAGGTCGACAGTCAGGGCAGCGTCCTTCATAGCCGTCGGAAAGCGTGGAACCTCGCAGAAAAGACTTTCGGACCACGACGACATACAGGGGTCGATGAAGTGGCAGGCCTTTCTCCAGAATTTTCACACGAAGCTCCTCACGATCTTCAGGCTTGGACCGGTACCACTGAAGTCGCCCCACGATGGACGCCAACTGAAGAACTGGGTTTTAAAACCCAGCGGCGCCAGGGGCACGCCCAAAGTCTTCAGGTTCACCTGTCTTAGAATACAGAGACACGGGATACTTCTCGGTGACGTCAAAGACCAAGTTTATTGGCTGCAACCAGAAACAGAGGTCTACGAAGCACAACACGGGTGGTTCGTCAGAGTCTGTACAATTTTCGTAGTGCGAGACATTGTCTTTTATGCTAAAAAATCACATTCCTGACTAGCATCAATTACTTACGAATTGTCCAATCACACAGTGACATTTCGCCAGGATGCCCTTGGTGGTGACAGGTTTGCGCTATATAAGTATACCACAATACAATTTCAAAAGGTATCGCATAATGACAAGCCCACTTTCAGTTGTCCAGCCCACCATAAATGACAAGGCAAAATCCAACATTCTTGCTCGGACAGGCCGGACGAAACCCATAATAAAAGGACCTCAACCCAAACCATAAATAGGCCATAAAAGGAGGAACAGAAACAGATGAGAAGCAAGATAGAAGGGTGTGTGCGTGTACCATAAACTCAGCAATGTCCTGCTCTTAGATCTCTATCTGACCAGCTGCCTAACAAGGAACTGGCTCAACAAGGTCAGCTTCGGGCAATGGAGTCAGTTCGTTCAGGTCACACAGAAGTCAGCTGAAGGTGTACGTGTCGCAAAGACTCGTTCGGCCGTAGTCTTCGGCCTATGTGAGGCAAACCACAAAATGGCTGCCGTACACAAAATGGAACCCGAAGGTTCGAACGAAATCCCTGAATACACAGTGTATCCATCAATCGATTACGACGAAAATACTCGTACATACCGCACTCGTCATTTGCGGTCCGCTGATACCAAAATCGTCATGATACGACGACCTTTATTGAACGGGTTCAGAATCACGGAACCTCACACGGGTGAGGATAAGTGATGACGGGGACGTTTCTGGGGACATCGTTATTGGCCGTGGGGTCAGACAAGGTTGTGTTCTGGCCCTCCTGCTTTTTATTCTTTATATTAACGAACTACACAACTCCCTGTCAAAAACGTCTAAGGATGTCCCCAAGATTAACGGTAAACGACTGCCCGTGCTTTTATATGCAGATGATGCGGTCCTTCTGGGTCGCACGCCAAATGCACTCCGCACTTTAGTCAAGGGATTTGTGTCTTTCATGGCGAACCTTGATCTATGTACAAATTTTAAAAAAGTCTTTTATTATGAGTCGTGGTCCTAAAAACACTATATTAAATCCATTTCAGTGGGTAATGAATTGTTGACTTGCACCAGCACTTTCCCCTATCTGGGTCTAGTTTTTTCAGAATCTGGCTAATGGAAAGCCCATACGGCCCTTGGTAGAAGCAAACTAACCAAAGCAATAAATTCTATAATCCGTCTTTGACGGACCACGCACGGAACCTGGGCGTCATCCTGGACTCCTCACTCTCGATGACCAGACAGGTCAGCGCCGTCTAATCAACTTGCTTCAACATTCTTCGCATGCTCAAAAAAACATTTCGCTGGATCCCCACCGAAACCAGAAAAACGGTCACCCACGCACTGATTACAAGCCGCCTGGACTACGGAAACACCCTATACGCCGGTACCACCGCAAAACTCCAGAAAAAACTCCAACGCATCCAGAACGCATCAGCCAGACTCATACTAGACATCCCGCGTAAAGACCACATCTCCAGTCACCTGAAAAACCTCCACTGGCTCCCCGTCAATAAGAGGATTACTTTCCGCCTCCTAACCCACGCACACAAAGCACTTTACGAACTTGGACCCGATTGCCTCAACACACGACTTTCCTTCTACACCCCCCCCCGCCAGCTACGATCCTCCAACCAAGCCCTTGCCACCGTACCTCGCATCAACAAAACCACCATGGGAGGTAGATCCTTCTCCTACCTGGCAGCTAAAACCTGGAACTCACTCCCCACTCACCTTCGTCTCACTCAGAACCACCTAGCATTCAGAAAGCAACTTAAAACTTGGATATTCGACAAGTAATTCCCCACCCTCCTTCAAGCGCCTTGAGACCCTCTGGGTATGTAACGCGCTATATAAATCTTTTGACTTTGACTTTGACTTTGACTTCGGCAACCAAGACATTCTGAGGTGGTGGTATCGTTGAATCAGATATATAAATTGCAATGTGTACCGACTGCCACCTATGGGGCCGAAGTCTGGGGGCACGCAAACTGTAGTGGCATTCAAACCGAAGAGAACAGGTTCTGCAGGAAAATCCTTGGTGCGTTTATATCATCTTCTAGTCATATTACCCACAAGGAATTGAACATACAATATATGGAGAATTTCATTAGGTCACGCCCAGCTATATTCTGGGTGAAATGATGGCAAAACCCAGCGGCAATTTTGACCAGAGATATAATCACTGACTGCCTTAAGTGTGACAGAGGCAGCAGCATACCCTGGCTAGCTGCAGTAAAAAAACAGTTAAGCCAGTGTAGATATGAAGCACATTTTTAATCATCCACTGGAAGCGGAAGGAATAAATATAAAATCAGTTAGGGGGCACTTTACGATTTATATCGTAAAGAAAGACAAGATACTGAGCACCAAAAACCGACTGTTGCCAGATACTTGCCCCTCCTGGATACACCTAGTACCTAACATATCATGCCACAATTATACCTTAGAAAGAATATGGGGAGATGGAAAAGGAGTCTACTCTATCATCTCAGGGACGGAAGCATTAAATATTCTCTTTGCTTCCCAATAGGTTTTAACAAAAATCTAGAACAACTGATTTGTCCCTGTGAATATGGTAGTAAACAAACCCTGTTACATTTTATATTCTTTTGTCATTTTTATGTAAAATACACCAAATGGTACCTGTCCTCATAGTTTAAAGGTCAGGCTATAACGGACTTTAGATTGGCATACCTTGAAATATTAAAACTAGGAAATGACAATCTGGTTTTTAGAGTAAGCTCATTTCTCCAAAGTGCTTCAATGAATGAACCCTAACATGGCATGCCCTTACTACATGCTTTTATTTATCTTTATCTTAGCGTAGGGCGACCAACTGTACATTGATGCTGTGATTCGTTTGGAATACGTTTTGGATATTGAAGTCCTATGTTTTTATCTGTATCACAAAGTCCGTACGTAATCTAATGCACTTTATCCGTACTTTTGGCTGATTGCACAGATTGTTCCAGATTTATATTTATTACCCCCATGTTCCCATTGCAGCTAACATTGTTTAATTGAACATTCTTTATATCTCTAATGTAAATTATTGTTGATGTTGCACAGATCCATTTGCACTACAAAGTCTTATCGCTACCTAATGCTTTTTATTATTATCATTATCTTCTGGCCGATTTGCACAAATTGTTTTAGACCTACATTTGTATAAATTTTGCACAAATGCCAATTATGCTGTTAATGTTTATATTCTCGTAATGTGTATTTGTCCTGGATGATATTGCATACTCATATGTTTTTTAATATTTTATTGTATCTGTTTGGGTGTTACGAATTGTACTTTTATGGATATCTTTATCCGAATAAAGATTATTCATTCATTCATTCATTCATTACAACAACTGCAAATCTTAATAACATTTCTTCAACTTTATCATACTTATGTTTCCGGTGCACATCCTAGTTTTGAATCACCTCTACAAATCAGAATGGCACAACAAGTTATTGTTGCTCTTCCCCCACCCTTCCTATGTGAACCAGGCACACCTCAAATTCCGTGGGAAGATTGTATAGTTATGTTTAGTAACTATCTTGAAGCTCTGGATGGTCAGCAATTTGCCGCAAAGCGTAAGAAAGCCTTGTCATTAAGTGCCCTTGGTAAAGAAGCACAACGTATCTTCAAATATCTTCCTCGACAATTACAAGCTAGTGGCCAATCATCTCCGGACGAATACAAAGATGCTATTTCACGACTTTAAGTTAGGTTTGCTAAGGAGGAAAATTTGGTCATGAACAGGTTCAGATTTTACACACACAAAGAATGTGTTGAGGAGTGAATAGATGATTTTGTGGCAAGATTGAGGGAATTATCTGTCAAATGCAATTTTGGTTCAATGGCCGACGAGATGATAAGAGACCAGTTGATTGTACAGTGTAACAACAAAAAGATACAGGAAAGACTCTGGGCAGCTAAGTCCGTCGTTGAAAGTAGCTGTAGATTTAGCTAAAGTTGTGGAACAATCCGAGATTTTCATGAAGGAATTACAAAAATAGAGTATTCAAACACCTGTTTCAGTGGTATCCGATAAGAATTCACAAGAGTGTGAATGTGTGAATGAAGATTCTATTGCAGTTCTAAAATCTAAAGGGAAATATGTAAACAAACAAAAACAATTCGTTAAGACCTATACAAAATTTTGCTCTAGGTGTGGTAGTATTACTCATGCATCTGATGCTAGATTTTGTTTTGCCAATAACAAGGAATGTTTGAAATGTGGGAAAATTGGTCACTTTTCTAAAATGTGTAGATACAAAGGTCAGCGAAAAATAGCTGTTGTTGAAGAGGATTGCATTGAAATTAAGAGAGAGAAAGACAACATTTTAATTGTCAATGGCTTCACTGCTGATACAAATGTTGTTAATGAGAAAAGAGAAGTACGGCCTAAGCCAGATTTAATCAATGGGCATATGATAACTTTAATGGTGGACACTGGCTCAAGATATACTATTATTCCTGAGCCTTTATTTGAGAAAGAATGGCCTGACTTATCGCTCACACAGTGTGATTTCTGTCCTACTGGGGTTTTGAGGAGAATGCATAGATATGTTAGGTTATTTTGATGCTAACAGTTCTTTTTCAGGTAGGTCAACTGATGGCAAGGTGTATGTGGCAGTTGATGGTCCTCCAATTCTTGGTTGGATCCATCAATACGATCTACATATCATAGTGAACCCTAGAGCTGCATGTCAAGTGATGGTTGTGGATTAACTTTCTTTGGATGACATTTTACAGGATTCTGACAGTGTTTTTAGAAATGAATAGGGTGAACTGAAGGGTTATGTTCACAAAATTTAGTTAAAAAAATGCTATTCCTATTCAACATAAACTCAGGAGAGTTCCTTTAACCATTAGGGATGAAGTTAAGTCTATAATTAATTAAATGCAACAGGGAGGCATCATTGAACCTGTAGACGCACCAACATGGATATCTCCGGTTGTGATTTCTCGCAAATCCGGTGGCAAAATTGGGTTCTGTGTGGACCTTAGGTCCCTTTATAAAAGTGTAATTGCTGATACTTTTTCCCCTCCCAATATTGGGGAGCTAGTTTCCACATTAAAAGGTGCAATTATTTTTACTAAGCTAGATCTTAAGAGTGCCTACCACCAGATTCGTCTACATGAGGAATCTAAAAGTCTCACTGCATTTATTACCACTGAAGGTTCATTTCAATTTACGCGTCTTCCTTTTGGTTTAACGTCAGCTGCCAGTGTTTTTCAGCGGATGGTCACGGAATTATTTAAAGGTGTTGAGAGAGCAGTTTTTTCCAAGATGATATTTTGATTTTTGGGGAAACTGTTGAGGATCATAATTATGCTCTCAAAGAAGTTCTACACAGAATTGAAAGGGCTGGTTTAACTTTGCGTAAAGAAAAGTGTTCTTTCTTAGTACAACAGATTGAGTATTTAGGGTATGAAAACTCTGCACAGGGTGTCAACCCAAAGAAAAATGTGTTAGAGGCTATACGTTTGGCACCTTGCCCTGCAGACAAAGATCATCTCAGATCATTTATGGGGCTCATTGAATTTTATTCAAAGTTCCTAAAAAAACATTTCTGACAAAACACTCACTTTAAGACCTTCTAAAGAAAGGGGTGAAATTTACATGGGGGGACTCTCATACTGAGGGCTTCAATTCCATTAAAAAGAAGTTATGTTCACAGGGGCAAGATGGCCGCTGACTGACTGCAGCGGACAGTCGCACTCAGCTCACTCTCCTCCCAAGGAGTAACCTGACCATTAGAATGCTGGCATGATTGGGTCGATTGAGCTCTCCTACCATTTACAGAATCTGGCCCCTTCACGCTGGATACATAGAATTGCGAAACTTTGGACTCACCTACTTCTGCGTCCCTTCTCTGGCAAGATTCGGCATCTACAGGACGGTGCGATAATGGCACCAAAAGGTATCAAGCAGCAACAGAAGGAGATGGATCCCACAAAGCGGCCTCCGCCAGCAAGCGGCGGCAAGGATAGTAAGGAGGCACCAGTCCTGGCTTTACGAACCGCAGCACAACTTAGGAAAAATGTGGGAAAGCAAACAGAGATATCTCGTGGTAATGGCGATGGAACCGAGACGCGAGGTGCAAGGGATTCCGCGAAAAACATCGATACGGATGGCACCGGACTAAGATCAGCGGGAGCAGGCATCAAGGACCAGCACCTTCGGCAATCTACGCTAAAGGAGGCATTTCCAGCTAAAATCACTGAGAACCCAATATCGACAGGCAGCACAGCAGAGAACGAGGCTGGTCAAACCGACGATGCCGAGAAAGCTGTAGCTGAGCAACAACGGAGGCAGAGTCAGAACAAGCCACAAGCCGATGATGATGCTGTTGCTGCTACACCAGAAGAAGCTGCGGGAGAAAGCCAAGAGGAGGACATTGCCAGACCCGCAAGGAGTCCACAACTGCAGCACACAAGTAAGGGGGCAGACTCTATAACTAACGTTAACAATACTGAAACCCCTGGAAACCAGTTGTAAAGAGACAACCTCGGGAAGGCCAGTGCAAGCATTGAGGCAAACATCGAGGGGGGCAGCAGAAGGAATGTCCCAACCCCCGGTAAAGGGGGGGTTCTAGATACATCGGAGGCTGAATGTTTTTATTCAGTAAATGAGGAGTGGACTTCTATCTCTCTAGCGAGGGAGGAGATGATAGCTTGTCCACAACCACAGACTCGGGCTCGGAGGTTGAAACAAAATCATCTGTTCAGAAAGCTCCACCAGGGCATAAAAACTTGCAAAAAGCTAGAAAGAAGACTAAATCTAAGATGAATTCTCCACATAGCCCCATAGCGCAAGGTTCTGACTCAAAGCTATGTTGGGACTACTCTGCAACCTCCCTGTTGTATCAAGAGGATGCAGCTGAAGGGCCCCAGATTGAGGGGGGGGGGGTATTGAGAATTCTCCTCAGACCACCTCATTAGACCTATTATACACAACCCTGAAACAGATGCAGTCTGAGGCTAGATCTGAAAGTTGCATAGCTAAAGTGGCGGCAAAAAAGATCCAGAGCTCCATGAGGAAAATGAATAAATTATATGAGGAAATGGCAGACAGAGGGCCCGATTCACAGAATGAACTTAAGACTCAATCCTAAACTTACTACTATTTTGGTATTCACAGAATGCACTTACTACTTTTGGCATTCACAGATTGAATTTACTACTTTTGGTATTCACAGAAGTTAGGATTTTGTCTTAAGTTTGTTTTAGGATTTTGTCTTAAGTCTGTCTTAAGTTTGTCTTAAGACAAACTTAAGACAAAATCCTAACTTCTGTGAATACCAAAAGTAGTAAGTGCATTCGGTGAATGTCAAAAGTAGTAAGTGCATTCTGTGAATACCAAAATAGTAGTAAGTTTAGGATTGAGTCTTAAGTTCATTCTGTGATTCGGGCCCAGAGTTTCTCATGTGGAGGAGCGGACAGGCAGATTGGAAGAGGATGTTAGTCGCTGGCAGGAATTTAGAGAAGCGCAGGAAAAAATCTCGGAGGACATGCAATGGAAAATGGAAGATTTCGAGAATCGCCAGCAGGGAAACAACATAAGACTTTTGGGGGTTGCAGAAGGACTGGAGGGGCAGGATGCTATGGCATACGTGGCTAGGATGTTTAAGCTTGCTTTTCCTGAGACCACAACATGGACTTGGGAAAGCGCAGTGCAAAGGGCACATCGTTTTCCTCTAGTGCAGAGGAAAATCTATGGGGCCTCACAAGATCCAAAGCCTAGAGCGATCCTGATATATGTTGGGAATTTTCTCGCAAGGCAGGAGATAATGGATAAAGCAAGGCCAGAGGCAAGACGCACATTTGAAGGGATATCTCACTTCGCACGTCCTGACTTCTGCCACGCCACTGTGGAGAGAAGGTGGCGGCTCAGACAGCTTATTACACCATGCCAGAATCTAGGGCATGAAGCATACCTGCTATACCCAGCGAGATTAAAGATTATTGTAAAAGGCCATGCAAGGATGTTTGCCTCCTAAATAAAGGCCCAGGAATATATTAATCAGCTGAGGAAGCAAAAGGGTGGTTAGAAAGGAGAATTCTCAGGTGCCCTAAAGTTAGATTTAGGCTTGTTGATTTTTCTCTTTCTTAAGGTCAGGAATTCTAGAAATGCACATGGGAGCTACATGGGAGGAGGGTGGGTGGCGACTACTGCACTCAAAAGTTGCCACACATAGGTCATGCTTGACCTATTTGCCCGTAGAGAGGGGGGGTCTGGAAGGGGAGGGAGGGGGCAAAGGGGGGGGTTTGGGAAGGGGGGAACTTTCAGGTTGCACAGCTTGTACAGTACATACATTATAGCATGGTTGTCTTTCTCTGTTGTTATTTTGTTTGAGTCGGTTCTATTTGAAGGCAAGATATTCGTTGTATTCTAATGACATGCAGAATTGCATCGATTAATATCTGTGGGCTTAATGAAGCGAACAAGAGACTTAGAGTTGCTGCACTGCTTAAAACACTTCGTTTGGATCTAGTCTGTTTACAGGAAACACACATAGAGGGGGCAAAGTGGTACCTTCTGGAGCAGCTGGGGTTTAATCTATTGGCAAACACTAAGCAGGGGAAAAAAACTAGAGGTGTAGCGGTGTTGGGTAGGAGCAGGGATGTGGTTGTTATTAGGAAGAAAGAGGATCAATTAGGTAGATGGATACTTATGGAAATAAACTACAAGGGGGAGAAACTCATGCTGGCTACAATATATGGCTCTACGGAGAATGACCCCGATATTTTTCAATATCTAGATACAGAGCTGGCACAATGGCCCGAGCCAATTGTTTGCTGCAGTGATTTTAACATTCATGACCTTGCTAGCTCATTTACAAAACCAGGGGGACATTACTCTGGGAGGAAGAAGAAAACATACAGAGCACTTGCAGAAATGGCACAGCATAATTCCTTAGTAGATCCATGGATTAGGCTACACCCGAATATAGATGGCAGCACATTCTTCTCCGCCTCCCACAAAGTTATGGTTAGGCTGGATTATTTCTTGGTATCAAGCCCTTTGGTTCCGGGTTCCCAGCTTGAAAGACAGATCCGGGTTGTGTCAGACCATAGCCCATTGGTTCTAACGATTAAAATAGGTCAAGCTCAAAGAAGGGATTTTTGGACTTTTGAAAGAGCATTGCTAAAAGATGAGGAATACCGTAAGTGCATGGAGGTGTGGATTAAGAATTTTTGGAACGTGGGCGTGGCTAGCAGCATGGCCGGCTGAGACGTGTCCTGCCGGAGCTCCGGCCGGGCTGCAAATTGATCCGTCATTTCATCCCCACATCGGAGTAAGGATATCGCAGTAGGTGGTGCCTATGAGTGTTCTCCATCAGGGACGTCCTTGCTGATGTTGATAATAGCGCGGAGCTCCCGCAAATTCAACGAAATCGGCACCGGACGGGGTGCGCTCGCTCTGGGCAAGATGGCGGCGCCGGCCTAGGAGGCGATAGCAGACGAGAGGACCAGACTACGGAGCTCTACCCAGGTGCGGAGGAAGATTTGGCTGCGGCGCGGAAAGGCTGGGACCCGACCCGCGCCCGGGGGCGGACGAGTGGAGCCCGCCCAGAACCAGGGACCCCGAGCCCAGCCCCGGCAGCCTTTACCAACATGGCGGCCACCCGCAGAAAGAACTGGTGAGCGTCGGCAGCGAGTGAGGCGACCTCGCCCGTAAACGGGGGCGGTGTGCGGAGGTGTGGCGCGGGAGCAGGAGAACCCCGGGGCTGTCTTCCCCCCCCTCCCCCCCCATCCTGCCCGGCGACGAAGATCACGACCATCAGGGGAGGTGGAGACCCCCTGCCCCCGCGAGGTGATCGGGAGCGGGTGCCGAGGAGCGGGTGTGCCCAGGGGGAGACGTCCTGGGGGAGAGGCCAACCGGAGGAAGGATTCTGCACTGGGAGCAGGTATTTCCCGCCGGGCGCGAGACTGTGGCATCGGCCCTGAAGGCGGCGCGCCCCCCCTCCCCCCCACCCCCCCTGGCACCCACTCCGCTTGGCGAGTGGAGCGGCAGTGCAGTGTGGCCCCTGGATTGCGGGCCCAACGGCAGACGGCGGCAGCGGAAACCGGGCAGCGCCATGCATACTCTGCACCCGGGGAGGCGAGGCCTAGTAACGCACATCACAGTCTAAGGGGCGGCGGGGGAGCCAGGCCTGAGGATGCACTCTGGCCCCTGAGTGCTGCTCCTTTCCCGCGGACCAGACGCTGAGTCCTGCGCTGGGGGTGGTGCAGTGGGACACCATCACAACTGAGTGCATGACAAGAGGAGAGACCCCCCAGAGAACACCCCACTGTGGTCCTGCACGGCAAGAGAGTACGCCCCGGACACTCTGGATGCCACAGAGGGAGCGGCAAACTGAGACACTTGGGATCTGACCCTGTAGTAGAGACTTCCCGGGTGGCTGAGAGGGGGCAGGAAGAGGTGCTCTCAGTGGGGACGTGAGGTCCACAAACCGTCAGCCACACGACGCTCGCCCCCCCCCCCTCTTGGGAGCGACCCTCGAACCAACGCTGGCCACCCCGAAACAAAAGCTCTACTCTTACCGGGAACGACGCCGGGGATACAGGCGCTCATCTCCAACTAGGCGCCAACAGAGATTGCGCCGATATCGCAACCGGAATCGCGGCAAGGGCAGCCATGGGGAAACGCGATCTGATCCCCAAGCCGACGAAGCAAGGCCCCATGGACAACTTTGCGACTTCTAGGCCGAACACGGAACAGAGAATGGACACGCCGGGACCGCTCACAGAAACGGCAATGCTCCTGGCAGCCATCCAGGCATCAAGAAGTGATATCCAGGAATCGCGGGCGGCATTGGAGGTAAAAATTGGTGAAGTGGGCTCAGAGATAACGCTGCTGCGCCAGGACTTTCGCAATTTAACGGAGAGAGTAACGCTGGCTGAGAACAGAGTCACAGACAATGAGACATCGATCACAGCGTTAAAAAAGGACATGGCAGAGCTACAGGCTTCCCATCGGCAACTACAATGGAAGGTGGATGATGCCGAAAATAGATCCCGCCGCAACAACCTTCGCTTTGTGGGTTTTAGAGAGGGACTTGAGGGGAGGGATATGGCCTCCTTCCTCCACGCGTGGCTCAAGACTACATTCCCCGCAGCTAAGTTCTCCGAATGTTTCATCATTGAGAGGGCACACAGGGCGCTGCTGGCCAAACCGCCGGAGGGCGCGAGACCAAGACCGGTCATAGCTAGATTCCTTAATTATGCTGACAGGGACTTAATCCTTAGGGAAGCCAGGAAGCTGGGGGAGATCAGATTCGAAAATACCACCATTATGATCTTTCCGGACTATAGCCAAGAAGTGTCAAAGCAACGCCGCTCCTTCGACTCAGTGAAGATGAAACTACGTGCCTTGAAACTAGACTATATGCTCCTTTTCCCGGCAAAACTTAAAGTCATCTATAAAGACAAAACCATTTTCTTCACGTGTCCGGAGGACGCCTGGCAATGGCTTGAGGAACGCCCGATTCTGAACAGTAGGGAAACAGCAGGAAGAGATGCCATGGACAGGTCATTGAGGGAAAGGGCACGGTGGGAACAGCCGAAGCCACAACGAAGAAGGTCCGGAAAGAACAGAGGCCGTACACCAGCGACGCCCTATCGGACCCGAGATACCGGCAGGAGGAGAGGGGGTAGATCGACATCCCCGAATAACAACTCTGTGGAGGGCTCCAGGTTCAGCAGCCTTCGAAATGGTATCCGCTCGGAGGGAGACAAGGACGAGGACTCGGAGGGGCGGGAATCCGGGGGAGATGGAGAGAACAGCCGTGCAGAATCCGTCCACCCCTTGGTCACCGAGATACAGCTGCTGGAACAGGACTCTTTGGGTCTAGGCCCCGCGGCAGACACTCAGGACTCGCACTCATGAGCATGGACTTCCGGGGGACACTGAGATAGCAGCCCGGCAACGGGACCACGCAAGGTACCACGCCTTCATAGGTTGTTTTTCTTGTTTTTTACAGTTGTTTGATTTGTAATGGGAGGGTATTGTGGGAGGGCGACAGGCCTTCTCCCTCGGATGGTTAGGTACCTGGAAGGGCCGCGACTGGAAGGGGAGGGAGGTGGGGTGGGGGAGGCAGGGGAGACATGGTTTTTCTGCAATTGGGAGTTGGGGGACCAGGGAAGTTGGGGAGGGAGGGGGACACAAGTTAAGAAACAGCGACTGCATGCCATTACGCGCCTTACACTATACCACTTCAAGTGCCACTCCTGGAAATACGGAGGGAACACACAATGGCAGACCCACTAGATCACAATCACACTAGTGACACAGGCGTCACGATACTCTCTTGGAATGTGAATGGCCTTGGGTCCAAGATCAAAAGGGGCCTAGTGAATGCATACCTCAAGAGGCTAGCGCCAGACATTATATTGCTCCAGGAGACTCACCTAAGAGGCACCCAGTGCGCCTTTATAGCACGAGGCAGACACGTGGTACTAGCACACGCAGGCTACACGGCAGACTCCAGGGGGGGCGGCAGTCCTTGTTAAAAAATCCACACCGTTTATGGTCACTCGCACATGGTTGGACCCACAGGGGACATATGCAGGAGTACAGGGAACATGGAGGAGGCGCAGGTACACGATCGTCTCGGTCTATGCCCCGCCAAAACTACAGGCACGCACTCTCAATGCAGTCACTGCTATCCTTCTAGGAACGGCCGATACGATTCAGATTGTGGGGGGTGACTTCAACGATGTAATGTGTGCCATGAGAGACAGATCGGGGTCCTCGCAGGTAGCGGGCCATGGTACGGCGTTGGCAAGACAGATGCACACTTTGGGCCTCACGGATGTCTGGAGATGGCTCCACCCGACACAGGAGGCCTACTCCTTTTACTCCGGGGCTCACAGGGTCTTTTCCAGGTTAGATTATATCTTTACCTCTAGGCAAGAAATCACGGTCAACGACTTAGCGGAGTATAAAGCGCGGGGGATCTCGGACCACTCCCCCCTGGATGTACATTTGGGACGAGGGAGGAGGAAAAAGACTGTGGAATGGCGCCTCGCGGCGTGGGACCTGCAGTCACTGGACCTATTGAAGGGAATTAGAGCAGACATAAAGGTCTATGTGGCTGAGAATGAGGGCTCAGTAGACTCGGGGATCACGCTATGGGAAGCGTTGAAGCCGACCCTTAGGGATCGTATAAATAGCAGATTGGGAGCGGCCAGGAGGGAGGTACATCGTGAGGTGGCGACTGAGGAGGCCACGATCTTAGCCCTCGAAACGGAATATCACCAGGGGAAGGAGGAAAGAATACTTAGGAAACTATTAGACGCACAAAGGCACTATAGAGAACTTGTCACGGGGGAAGCGCGCACACAGGCTCTGGCGACACTCCACCGCCTATATGACGTGGGTGACAAATCGGGCAAACTTCTAGCATGGCTGAGCAGGAGAGAACGGGCGGCACGTTGGGTGGATCGGATTGAAGTGCTAGGGAACGGATCAGCCTGTACGGACGAGGCTATAGCAGAGGCCTTTGCAGCATATTACGAGGACTTTTATAGTGCGAGGGACTTGGGGGGCGAGGCGGAAGCCAGCCAATATCTGTGCTACATGGAGGTCCCAACACTGTCCCAAGAGGACGCCACGGACCTGGAAGCAGAGATCACACTAGAAGAATTGGAAGAGGCAATAGCGTCCCTGAAGCCGGGGAAGACGCCGGGACCCAACGGCTTCCCTGCGGAATTTTTCAAACGTGCGGCAGACCTGCTGCAGCGCCATATTAAAAAGCTATTTGTCGAGGCATTCCAAAAGGCGAGCCTGCCACCTGATCTAGCCACGGCCACAATTGTCCCTATCCACAAGGAGGGTAAACCCAGAGACAAGTGTGCCTCCTACCGACCGATCTCCCTCCTTAATATGGAGACGAAGATTCTGGCGACGGTACTTGCTCGGCGCCTGCGGAGGGTAATTTCTGACTTAGTACATGCAGATCAGTCCGGGTTCCTTCCAGACAGGGCAACCAAATTAAACCTCCGCCGCACCCATAACTGGCTACAGGAAGTCAGAGGGAGGAGCGAGCCCCACTGGTTCCTCTCGTTGGATGCCGAAAAGGCCTTCGATGCAGTCCACTGGCCCTTCATGTTTGAGACGTTGCGGAGGTTCGGCTTTGGCCCTAAGTTTCTACAATGGATCAGACTCCTATACTCAGCCCCAAAGGCGCGAGTGCGCGTGAATGGCCGACTGTCACGCGAATTCTGCATTAACAGGGGAACACGTCAGGGGTGCCCACTGTCCCCCCTCCTGTTCACATTGACGATAGAAATACTAGCAATCCGGATCAGACAGAATCCAGGGATTAGGGGGTTCACATGGGGCGACCCGGAAGCCGCCCAGGAAAAAATCTCATTATATGCGGACGACGTTCTGCTGTTTGTGACGAACCCGGATGCCACGATTCCGGTCCTGTTCAAAGAGTTGGATGACTTCGGGGCGAGAGCGGGGCATACTATTAATTGGCATAAATCGATCCTCTATGACCCACAGGGCCGAGAGCGGAGTGAGTGCCTGCCTGAACTCCTCATTCACACCACGGAGGGATTCCAGTACCTGGGGGTATTCATAACACTAGACGACACACTCTCCCTTCACAACAATGTGACGCGCATCGTGGCAAGTGCGAAGCTAGAAATGGACCGGTGGAGGCAACTTCCTCTCACCCTATTGGGGCGCGCAGCGCTGTATAAAATGGTTCTGCTGCCCAAATTCCTCTATGCACTCCAAAATGAGTACTACCCGCTCCCTCCCACAACCTTGTCCAAAATTCACTGTGAGTTGCGAACATTCTTATGGCTGAGGAAACACCAGAGAATAGCCTTAGCCACACTACAACGCCACCAGTACAGCGGTGGGATCTCCCTTCCCAACTTAGAGGCATACTATTGGGCAGAACACCTTGCCCCGATAAATGACTGGTTACATGCAGCGGCAGATCACCCTACCTATGCACTAGAAAGATCGAAATGGTCTCACACGAACGTTCTGCACTACCTATACGGGGGTCCAGCGGGGAGACACCTTCTGCCGGCTACTAGGATCACGCTGGCCGCGTGGAGCAGGGCGACCAAACGAATGGGATGGGACAAACGACCCACCCGACAGACCCTACTATGGCACTGCAAGTGGCTGGGTGAACTCAACAAGCTGACAGGCTTCAGACAGTGGGACACCATCGGCATCTCGACCGTAGGGGACGTGATTGCCAGGGGGGAGCTCAAAACATTCCATGCTTTACAGGCGGACTTTGGCCTACACAACACTCAGTATTACAGATACTCACAGCTCAGACACGCATGGAGGGCACAGAACATCGACCTGACAGACATCCCAGAATACGCCCCATTGGAGGGTAGGCTACTGCAGGAACAGATTGGGAGGGGGGCGGTATCCCTTACATACAAAACGCTGACCAACAACACATTAGGAACCCTACAAGACCTGCGTAACAGATGGGAGGCAGACACGGGGGAGATGGAAGACCTGGACTGGGAGCTGGTTCTCATGCACCCTCGTGAGGTCGCGATTAATAAGCATGGGCGAATTTTGCGAATCTCGCGTTCGCGAATTTTGCGGATTTGCGAACTCGCAATCCGCAAAATCCGCGAATTCTCGCGAATTTGCGGATTTTTTTTTTGTGTTTGCGCGGGTTTCTGCCAGTTCGCGAGGGTTTTTTACAATGTCGCAAATTGCGAACTTACCTGCCGGGTCGCAAGTTTCGCGAACTTGTTGTTTCTACGTGTCCAGCCTGTTTGGGACACTCTTCTTCATCACTGCCACTCTCTGTCACCACTGCCACTCTCTGACTACTCATGCCACCCTCTGGCCCACCCATGCCACCCTCTGTTTCATCACAGCACCCTCTGGTTGTCCAGTCAGTGTACATTATTGTGGCAACGCAAGCACACCTTCCCTGCCTCAAGTGACCTGAATTAATTTGGGGCTGATTAATGTGTCACAGAATATTTTTTTAGCTGGCACCTGCTTCCTTAGTGCTTCCTGATTAGTGATCTTTTGCACTTGCTAAGTGCTTTCATTGTTGCAAAATTAGTTACAACACCTGCCCTGCCCCAACTGACAATAATGCATTAGGGGCTGATTAATGGATTTGAACTTCCAGCCTGGCTCCTGCTTGTCTCCCTTAGCTGTAATTCAGGACCTTTGTGGCATATGTGTAACTATTCTGAGGTTCAGAGCAGGGTCACATAATAGTTTCAACTGGCAACTGAACTCTGGAGGGGCCCCTCAGGAAGCACTACAGGAAATGGCTACTAATGATGAGCCTGAACTTTTGAACCTGGTAAGTAGTTACTTTCAGTTTTGCTAAGATCGTATTTCTGCAATTTTGCACTTATTCGCGGGGCGCAAACTCACGCGAACAGTGCGAGCAAAATCCGCTGCTCGCGGATTTGCGGATTTTGCGGGAGATTCGCGAATCTCGCGGATTGCGAATTTACCGAAAATCCGCAAAATCCGCGAGCGAAACGGATTTTCCGCCCATGGTTAGCGATTAAGTCCAGACTCCGTCTCATTCAGCTGAAGGTGCTGCATAGAGCATACTACGATAGGGTGCGATTGTACAAAATGGGGAAGGCTATGGATACGACATGCCTTAGGTGCCACCAGCCAGAGGGAAATTTCTACCACACACTTTGGGGATGTAGAATCATACAGACATACTGGGAAGGCATATTTGGGGAATTAGAGGAGGTACTGGAGACTACTCTACCACGTGACCCAAAGTTAGCGCTGCTGGGGTTGACGACCGAAGTCGACTTGGCCCGCCCTCTGACCATATTTCTAGTGCTGGCCCTAGTGGTGGCCAAGAGAGACATTGCTCGGCGCTGGGGAGCGGCCGAGCCGCCAGAACTGGAGGAGTGGAGGAGGGGGCTCGACCTCTATATGGCGGTGGAGAGAGTGACTTATAAGGCCAGGGGCTGCCCAAAGAAGTTCCGGAGAGTATGGACAAAGTGGAGGCAATATCACGGACTAGAGTGAACCTACAGGAGCTCTGAAGGAGTGTGCTCCTATACCCGATGATTAATCCAAGCATGATAGGGGGGGCGGAGATTGGTCCTCTTCAACGGTATCGCTATAGTACCATGTGCTTGTTCGGCGGGGGTATTTTTTCATCAGGAGAGGGTGGATGGACTCTGGGGTGGGGGTGGGGGACGGGCAGGGCAGGAGCTGTTTGTTAGGGGTTGGTTTTTCTTATTCATCGGCATTTGTAACATGCTTTGGTTTGAATTGCAATGTTGTGCTTGATTGGTGGGTGATCCTCATGGGCAAAAGAAAAGTTGCGGAACCTACGGATACTGGCTGAATGTTGAAGCCAGCCCGTGTCCTCATTTATTCTCCTATGATGCAACTAGTGCAACAATAAAAATTTATTTGAAGAAAAAAAAAAAGAATTTTTGGAACGTAAACAGAGGGACAGCATCTCAGGGGATGGTCTGGGATGCCTTCAAGGCTCTGATCAGGGGAGAGACACTGAGCTTTGCATTACATAAACAGAAGAAGGAGAAAGCTAAGGTAGAAGAACTGTGCAAATGTCTTCTTAAAGTGGAAGAAGAGCTATCCCTAGGTATCCAGCAGCAACTTCCAGTGAAACATCGTTTGCTAAAAATTATCGCGCTTAGGGCAGAAGCCTCAGAATGTATTGCCAAGAAAGCCGCGGAGAATTATCTCACTAAAAAGGAAAGTGCATGCGAGTTAAGTGAGAGAGTTGGCCATATATTAACCATACTTACCAGGCAGAGACTAGCTTCATCGGATATCAAGGAGATCATTGATTGGCAGGGTAATTCCGTCTCTGAACCAGATATGGTGAGAGATGTGTTTAGGAAATTCTACACGGATCTATATACTCCGGATATTGGAAGGGGAGTGGAGGATACAGTAAGGTACCTCAGCACTATTCAACCTCCGAGCTTGCCCGAGGAAGAAAAGATGGCTCTAGATTCACCAATTCAGCTAGAGGAACTCACCTCAGCTTTGAGCAGCCTCCCCTCGGGCAAGGCTGCCGGCCCGGACCAGATCCCGGTAGAATTTTATAAAGTATTTCAAGGAGTATTGGGTTCCGATATGTTTAACACCATGGTGCAGGCACAGCAGGGGGAATCTATCACGAATTCATGGGGAGGGGCCGACATTATTATAATGTTAAAGAAAGGGAAACCCCCGCTAAATCCAGGTTCATACAGGCCAATCACATTAATGAATGCTGACACAAAAATCTTCTCCAAAATAATAGCGAAAAGGCTAGCTAGGATCATCGAGAGTTTGGTGAGCCCATCACAGCATGGTTTTATCCCTGGCAAAGGCACCACCCAGCATATCAGGCAGGTAATCACAATGTTTGACGTGGCAGGAATCCCGGGAGACCCTATGGCAGCACTGTTTCTAGATGCAGAGAAAGCGTTCGATCGGGTCTCCTGGGATTATCTATGGGCAGCTATGAGGTGGTGTGGTATAGGAGAAGGATACATAAAGGCTATCAAGACCCTGTATAAAGAACCAACTGCTAGGATCAGGGTAATAGGGGGTACTCAACGGCAGTTAAGATCTTCAGCGGAACTAGGCAAGGATGCCCCACCTCGCCCCTACTGTTCGCACTATACCTGGATCCTCTGCTGCGAAGGTTAGAAGCTAATCCCGATATCCCACCCCTAAGGACAAACGGTAGGGAGGTAAAAACACTGGCTTACGCGGATGACTTGGCTATTTTAACATCCAACCCGACTTTAGCTATTAGGGAGGTGGAGGACGCAGCTCAGTTGTTCGGGCAGGTCTCAGGTTACAGATTGAACAAAAATAAGACCCAGAGAGTGAAAAGTAGGTATACATGTTGTAATTATCTACGAGTTGTTAGCTCTGCAGTGTACTTGGGGGTGGAGATCTCCGCCGATGTGGATAAGGTGGTGGAGAATAATACGATTCCCCTAATGACAACTGTAAGGGTAGACGTAGAAAGAATGAATAATCTGAATGTATCCCTTGTGGGCTGCACTAATGTTATCAAGATGCTGATTCTCCCAAAATGTCTTTATTTTTTTAGAGCTATTCCTTTATATTTTGAAGCAAGGTGGTTTAATGCATTGGAGGCAATCCTAAATAGATTCATCTGGGCTCATGGCAAGACACGGAGGGCATATAGCTTTATCTCCCTTCCTAGAGAGCGAGGTGGTTGGGGTGCCCATGATTTTAGGTTATATTATTGGGCGGCGGCTCTACAATACATGCGGGGGTTGATTGGGGGTGGGGGTCTTGATCAAAGGGTTACTAGTAGTTCCACGGAGGTTTATGCAGTGGTTTTGGGGGTCGAGGTGGAAAACTGTTTTTGGAATTGCATTGATTTTGTATATTATAAGAGGACGAGATTTTAGACAGTTAGTGCCGCTATTAAAATTTGGAATACTTTTCTGAAAAAAGCTGGACTGGGGAGATATAATAGATATACGAAACTATATAGGAATAGATCCTTCCCAGAGGCAGTCTTCGCTGACTCAACTATGGCTGGATGGGCTGATAAAGGGATAGTACAGATTGGGGATATCATGAACGATACTGGGGTGGTACAGTTTGCAGTACTAATTTAAAAATGTGGTATTGACAGTAGGAGTTTTTTTAAATCCTTGCAGGTCAGGAGCTTTTTGAATACTAAACAGGGAGGGCCTGCTGGGTTTGGTAGTAATGAAATTTTGGATAAAATAAGGAAAGGTGGTGACTGTTCAATTCGTAGCTTTTATGCATGTTTAGCCGCAGGTAAACCTGAGGATATAGGTAAATATAGTAACAAATGGGCTGAGAAATTGAGTATCGAACCACAGTGGTTCCAGGAGTCATTGGACCTGGGATGTACAATTCTCTGCTCGGCTACTTTGCAGGCTCAGCATTACAAAACACTATACTCGTTATACTTCATCCCAGCTAGGATAGCAAAATGGGGGGTACCACGGGGATTTCTTGTCCTCGGTTTAATTTCCCAGAAGCAGATATTGTGCATATCTTTGCTACTTGTCCCCAATTGCATACTCTAATTAGAGATATACAGATCTTTTTAGATAGCTCATTAGGTATTCTAATAACACTTACACCTACCTGGATACTATTAGGGGTCAGCCCAGAGGCCGATACCTCCCAGCGGGAATTTATGTTTATAGCCATGGCAGTCTACAGATTAGGTATAGCAGGACTTGGTTGGATAAACCCCCCCCCCCCGGTACTACAAATATGGCTATCTAACCTTTTGGCTGCCTATAATTTGGAAAAAGCAATTTATGCACTGACGGTTCAGTCCCTAATGGATATCACTAAGGAGCTCATAACGCCATAACTTATTGTAATGAAATTGAATTGCAATATATTCTTAGTTTATATAAACTGTTATGGTTAGGATGTACTGTATAAGGCTCTGCTATGATGTGTAATATGTGGACGAAAAGCTGAAAATTTTTCATCAAAAGATTTAAAAAAATAAAGGAGTTATGTGATGCTAAGGTATTAGCGCCTTTTGACGTTAGACGTCCTTCTACACTGATGGTTGATGCTAGTGCCACCGGTTTAGGTGCGGTCCTTCTTCAGAAGTGGGATCATTGTCAAAGAACTGTTGCGTTTGCTTCACGCACCCTATCTGTTTCCGAACGAAATTATTCAGTGATCGAAAAAGAAGCTTTGGCAGCTGCATGGGGAGTGCAATATTTTAGGACGTATCTGTGAGGTACATGTTTTAAACTCATGATGGACCTACTGAACTTGAGCTTCAACTCGGGCACCTGCTTTATTTATATCTGTAAGTGCTTCCTGTTGAGGTTTAATTTTTGTGACAGCAGCATCGTGCTAGAATGAACCCTGCCCTTCATATTTATCCAAGAAGACGCCACCGGTTTGTGCGATACCTCTACTCAACTGCCTAAAATCCGCCCACGAGCAGATTTGCAAATTTTTCTGCAATTTCGCGAGATTCGCGGATCGCAAAATTGCCGAAACTCCGCAAAATCCGCGAGCGGAACGAATTTTGCGCCCTCGCTTAATTCCTGCATCTGGATATTGGGCAACAAGATTGTATGCAGATGATCCAAGATTTTGGCAATGTATCCCATACATATTTCATCTTTTGTTTGAGAGTGACTTGGCTGGACTTTCATATGCAGTCAACCACATATTGAAAACAGGAGTACATCTTCAAAATGTTTCTGCAAAGGAATTTATGGATAAAGTACATCAGAGAGATGATCATTTTGAATCTCAGCTGATTAATTTGATGGCATGTCAGCGTGGTACTAATGAGTATTGGCACCGTCATCATGGAGAACTTAAATGTATGCTAAGGAACTTAGGAACTCCTACGTGGTTTCTTACCCTAAGCTGTGCTGAATACGCTTGGGATGATTTACTTGAATTTCTTCGAGAAGTTGTGGATTTCTTTTGGAGAAAGGAGTATCAAGCTAGAGGTGCTCCTCATATACATATGCTGATATGGATCAAGGATGCACCCGAATTCGGAACTGATTCGGATGACACTGTTTTGCCTTTTATTGAAGAATATGCCACATGTGCTATACCAAAAAGAACAGAAGAAAACCACTTAAGGCAACAAGTGTTACGATTCCAATGTCACCGATGTGGAAAATACTGTCGATGAAAGTACAAGTCTAAGGAAAAATTTAATACCAAATGTCGTTTTGGATTTCCAGGTCCTGTGATATCCAAAGGAAGAGTAAGCAGTTTTATGTCAGCTATGAGACATTCCATCTCTAGAAAATCTTCAAAAAAATACGTACAATTTGAGAAGAAATGAAGAATCAAAGTATATAAATGATTATAACCTAGTTATTCTCTCAATGTGGAATGCTAATATGGATTTTCAGTATGTTGCAGATAATTCCATTGCTGTTGCCCAGTATGTGACATCCTACATTACAAAAACTGAAAAGACGGAATTAAAAGAAATGTGGGAAGAAATTTCTCACAAGAAGAGTCTTAGGAAGAAATTATACAGTTTCAGTTTGAAGATGTTATCCCATCGAGAAATTGAAGTGTACGAATGCTCAGATCGGTTATTATCTGCAAGTTTATACTCAAAATCTAGAAGAATCATTTGGGTGTGTCTAGGTCTTGCTGCAACATGAAATCAAGTACTTAAATCTGTACAAGGAATTGAATATGTAGCAGAAAAAGATCTGGAAAGTACAGATATTGTGAAAACAAACATGTTGGACACATATTATCCAAATAGAAGTCATCATCGGGAGAACATATGTCTTTATGAAGTACTGCAAAACTACACGTTTCAACGGAATACTACAGAATGATGGAAGATATGCAGTGATTGGTTCTGAAGGATGTTTGGTGAAACAAAGGAAAGGAAAGTTGATTAATTACAGGAAACTGAGTTGTGATACTCCAGATAACAGGGAATTTTACTATTTAGCACTTTTGAAATTGTTCAAACTGTGGCATACAGAATTGGAATTACTTGGAGATTTCCAGAGCTATGGAGATTCCTTCAATGCATGTAAAGATACCATACAATGTACAGTTTTTGCAAATTATGTGAAAATGTTGAACAATGAAATTGATCAAGAAGCTACTATTGCAGCTGAGATTGCTAGAGACAGTTCTCAAGACAGTATGCTTCATTGAGTCACGATCCACTAGGACAACCAAATCTTGAAAATGAAGCGGCAATTGCGATGAATGAAGTGGAAACAGTAATGCATGAAGCTCAAGCAGATATTATGGACTTAGGAAACTTGGAAGAACAACTAATTATTGAACAGAAAGAAATATATCAGCAAGTGAGACAACAGATTGACGATGGATTTCTTCATGAAAAGAAAGAATGCACTTGCTCATCATTTCAACCTATCCGAATGTATGTCAGTGGTCAAGCTGGAACAGGAAAAAGTTTCTTAATTAATGTTTTCACCAGTTATCTACAGAAAACAACTGATTCACATTTGTCTTGTGTTGTAACTGCTCCAACAGGGTTGGCAGCACACAACATTAAAGTAATCACATTACATCGTTTACTAATGCTACCTGTAGAACATGAAAACAAATTGGAATATCACAAGCTACCTGGAGAAGCTTGTTATAAAGCTTCAAGAGTGCTGAATAAAATAAAACTTCCGATTATTGATGAAGTAAGCATGGTCCAAAATGTAATACTTGCTTTTGTGCTTTAAGAATGCAGCAAATTCTTAAAACAGTGTATGACAGTGTATGATGTCTTATTTGGAGGAAAGCATGTCATAGTTTTTGGAGATCTACTACAACTAACTCCCGTAAAGGGACAACCAGTATTTAAAACACTTGTGCATGAAGACACAAGAAAGTCTTTGGGAAGTATTGCAACCGTTAATATTTGGTCATATTTTGAATACAAAGAACTCATTACAAATATGCGACAGGCAAATGATGTTGATTATCGAACTATTCTTCAAGAGATATAGGAATTGGAGTACTGACAGAACATGGCAAACAAGCTTTGAAAAGTCGACTACTTACAAATTTTTTCCAAATGAAAATATAGTTTCTGAAAAGATATATATGAAAATTGCAGAAAGAAAATCTATACTATGCTTAATGCCAACACTGTGCGAGTGTTCTATAGTCAATGAACAATTTTTGAAGCTAGAAATTGAAGAAATAACAAAAATAGAAGCCATTGATAAAATAGAGCATGAAGGAATCACTATTATTTTGACAGAAAAATTGAAAACAAAATTGGATTCTTTAGAAAAATCGACATCTAAACTGCTGGTTTAGAAAATAATCTACATGTATGTATAAACTGTCTGGTAATTTTAAGGCGTAATTTGGATGTAGAAAAAGGTTTAGTAAATGGAGCAATTGGTAAAGTTGTGGATTTTGTTACTTATCAAAATAGAGATGGAATTGAATTTTTAAAGATCAAATTTGATCAAATTGAAGAAGTAAAACAAATTGGTCGTTATTCAGTTTGTTTTTTGCTTTTTCAAGATTTATATGTCCGTAGAAAACAGTTTCCACTTTCTCTGGCATATGCAGTCACTATTCATATATCTCAAGGATTAAGTGTAGGCAGTACTTTGATGAACATTGGAAGTACCGTGTTTAAAGAGGGTATGGCATATGTTGCTTTGTCCCGATTCAGATCTTTATCTGGATTGTTTTTGATTGATTTTGATGAGAGAAAGATTATTGCAGATGCCAACTGTGTAAAAGAGTATATTAGGTTAAGAAGAGCATATGCTCCTAATTTAGGTGAATATCCTGTGTTTGAAAAGCGTGTAATAGGTCGAAAAAGAAGATATGAGAATATCTGTAGTGAAGTTATAGAGAAGGAAAAAAATCATGATAATGTTGAGATTGCAAGCAAAAAGAAAAAGGACACTATCGAAGAGATTGTTAGTTATCAGTTAGAAAATAGTTCAGGTATCAACTGCTATGTTAATATAGTGGTTAATGTTGTTTTTGTCCTTGAAAGTTTGCAACAGCAAATTATGGAGAATTGTGAAAAAAGATTTTGTTCCTTGTTGCATTGTGTTTATGAAAAATTAAAAACTGATATAAGTAAAATGCAAAGCGTTTCTGATATTCAGAATCTTTTGGATATATGTTCTGGTTCTACACAATTTACACAGAATATCCAACAAGATGCTCAGGAATTTCTTATGTATATGCTTGCCGTATCGGAAAATGAAGGAATATAAACTGAAAATCTTTTTGGCCTTTGTTATAAATGGGAACACAATGTGCAAATTGTATGTTTACATGTAGCACTAACATAGATACTGAAAGATTTATATATTTGACTTTACCAGACTGTAAAACAGTGTCTTTCAACACATCAAAACATGGAATGTAGCCAATGCAAATCAGAAATATTATCAAAATTATTTATACGAAGGTATGGACAATATATAATTTTAATGATACAACGTTGTACAGCTGATGGAAGAAAATTTGAAACTTTAATTAAACATTTTGTAGCAAGTCAAGTATCAATATCAGAAAGAACTTTTGTAGCAGTAGCAATTATTTTCCATGATGGTCCTCCCACAACATCTGGACATTACCCTGTCTATTTAAAATGCAGTAAAGGATGGACATATTGCAATGATACTCAATTGGTTTTTAAACAATGTTTGCCTTGCGAATTACCAAATTTGTATCTAATATTTTTAAAGCCAAAGTTTTAAGAAGATAATTCAGCTTTAGAGGAATATGACAAAAATTATTAATATAATTTCTATTGGACAATTTCAGTATAAAGGATTTCAGCAATACCATTTGGCCAAGAGGAAAGGTATACATTTAAATCAAGGACTTTTTCTTGGATATTCTCACAGCATATATTTTTAAAGAACATATTTTAAAGTATATGAAATTGATGGAATGGAAGAAAGAACATTTTCTTAGAAGAAAGCCTTTAATATATATGAGACTTGTCTTATATGGTATGTTATTGAGGATGTTGTTTTTATGGAATGTTGAGAAATAGTTGAGTATATTGTAAATATTTTATACATAGATTTGTTTTTTTTTTTAAACAATCTTATTGATTGTTTTTTTTTGCTCGCTGTTATGTGATGAGTAACATTGAAATCACTGTTTGTAGTGAAATTCATTTTATTCTGACTACAGCAAAAAGACAAATAAAATATTTTATATAATGTTCAATTTATGCTGTGTGATAAAAAATATAATATTATATATTAATCCAGATTTTTTTCTTTTCTTTCACAGATCCTAATTCTTAAGTATGAAATTCTCAAAAATTAAAATTATAAAAAATATCTGAAAAAAATGTTTAAAATTTTTTTAAATCGACTACTCTCCAGGTAAGATTAACTAAGTATTAAAACGCTCAATGGGCTGTTTTTTCACACTGATGAAGAAAGTGGGGAAGGATCCATGTGACCTGAAAAAAATATTTTATTGGTTCATAACATTTTCCATTGTACCTATTGAAGGACTGCAAGCATTTCAATCGTTGTACTTTAAGCATCTTTAGAGAGATATTTCTGTGCTTACCTCCTGTCACTCTCATGCAATTATTCAATCAATCAGCTAGCAATAGGTTCTTATTGTAACAGTCTGCCAATACCTAAGGATTTATGGGGTAGAATTCGAAGTATCCTGTACCAACAATATGTCACTTTTTGTAACATAGTGATGGCTCCAGACGCTCCTTCATATTTACAAGGAGAGGAAAAGGCACCCTGCGTAGCTTTTCTTCTCCTTGTAAATACGACCTCTTCATACACACCACTTTGCATTGAAAGGGCGTTCCATAGGAGTTGCTGTGGGTGTTCCCACACAACACTCATAGTATAAGACACATCTCCAGATTTATCATAAATCATAAATCTGGAAATGCTGCACCAACTTCTAGTTGGTGTAGCAAGACACAACAAGGAGAATTTATTTCATTTCTCCTCATTTTTTCTCTTTCAATATATGCTGCATTGCGCAGCATACATTGAAGGAGAATAATGCCTTCACTGAAGGTGTGTCTTCCTGCACAAAAACAAATTCCGCATGACACAGATATCCTTGCACCATGGTGCAAGGGTGCGTGTGTCACCGCATGGCTGCAGTTTAAGCAGCAGTGCAGAGGGAAGCATAGACTTGCAACTTTTTATATGCATATGTTGCATCCCTGTGCTTCGAAAGTACCACAGCACACTGCAGCTAAAGAACTAACAGCCTGATTCATCATAGTGCCCTTTTGCGAGTTTGAAATAGCGAATCATAAGGAATCGCTATTCCAGACTCGCAAAACGGCATTCATGTAGGAATCGCAAAAACAAAAGCGATTCCTACATATTCCTTATTTGCGCATAGGAATGAATGGGGAGTTATTCCTTATTTGCGATTAGCAAATTGCTAATCGCAAATAAGATTGCGATTTAAAGGGTGCCAGGGGTGTCCAAAGGACACCTTGTAGCACCCCTTAAAAGTAAATACGAACAGGTGTTGCGCACACACATGTCCAAAGGACATGTGTGTGTGCAACATGCAACTTAGAAAAATGCTTTTAAAAGCATTTTTCTAAGTTTTCGCTATTTACCACGAGGTTTTACCTCGCGGTAAATAGCGGCCGAAATTTGCGATTTCGCAATTTTAAAATGTTTCATGAATAGCATTTAAGGAATCTCTAATAGAGATTCCTTAAATGCTATTCCTCGCAAATTTGCGAATTTCTAAGTAGCGATTTTTGCATTTGGGATGATGAATCCCAAATGCAAAAATCGCACTCGCAAAGGGCCAGATTCTGAGAATCTGGCCCTTTGCGAGCCGATTTCAGCTTGATGAATCAGGCTGTAAGTGTCATGCTGCAGCACTTCCTTGTAGTTCTGCACTTATACATCACCATACACTATTAATGCATTCTTTCAGTCAAGTATGCACTATGCGTACATTTAACCAAACTTTCACACACTATCATACAAATATAGCTCTTTCTTTACCCAAAGAAGTTAGTTCTGAAAATACATTTCTTTTGTTTTATATTTTTTAAGTAGTTTTTTGAACGATTTTGTGATCTTTTTTGTTGTTTCTTTCAAAAGAAAAAAGGGCGAAAAAAACAGTCAACTTCAGGTATTAACAGCCCAGAAAAAAAAGTCTAACAGCGATGGTTTCTTTGCACTGTACAGACTAAGTCCACAGACTGCTCTCCGTAGCAGAGAAGTTGGTTGAACTTGATGCAGTGCATCTTGAGTTGTGCAAATTCTGGACATATGTCCGGACGTGCTGGTGAAGAGAAAGTGCCAGAAGTACTAGGCACTGCAGGTGGAGGGTTGTCTTGAAGTCCCCTGCACTCCTCCCGAGCCAGATTGACAGGATGCAGAGTCTTGAGATGCTTGGACATACTAGCAGTACCGCAGGAATACTTCTTTTCGGCACTGCCTCTCGTAGAACCCTTTCACAAATTTTACATGTGACTTTTGTTGCATTCACCTTTTTTTGCCCTTCAGGGAATGTAAAAAACTTCCACACCACCGATGTAGGTCTCTGAGGACGTGGAGGTTCAGCAACAAATTCTTCTTCTGAAGAATGGTCAGATTCTTGTGCTGACTGCTGTCCTGAAGCCATTGTGTCCTTAATTGGGAAAATATCACAAAATAAATTATCCAAAAAAAGTTCTTCTCAGCTAAGAGATATGTCTCCAAAGGGGCTCTAAGAAGAATGATTGAAATAGGTGGGGTCCTTCAATAGTTACAATGGGAAATGTTATGAACCAATAAAATCTTTTTTTGCAGGTCACATCGGGTCCACGCACCGTGCGCACAGGCAGCACGCACCCAACGTGACTTTGCGAAATTGCATTTAAAAGTAATATAAGTTTATTAAAAGTAAAAATATATTATTTTTATGATTAGCTTAGATAATGTCTTGCCCTAATATGTATATTAAATACACATATACATATATACCATTTTAGACATTTACAAATTTTGCGGGAATCGTGCACCCATTGTGGCTAACACGTATATGACGTCACGCGGAAACGCGTGAGCGTTGCGTAAAGTAATGCGTATGTGCTGTGTATGCACTTGGAGTCGCGTACCGGTCGCCTAACTATTGTGCACGAAAATATGCACCCGTCGCACACCCTAAGCGGATCCTTCTCAACATTCCTAAAATGGCGGCTAGGTTCCACGCAGTGATCGAGAGAGATGCGCTTTGGGTGCGCGACTCCCCAAAAATATTTGAAAAAATAACAATAAAGAAAATAATATAAATATATTAAAATAAAAATATAAAACAAAACAAAATATTAGAGTTTCAATATTTTAAAATATTTTTTTCCATTTATATTAAAAATATATAATGTAATTTAAAAAATAAAATATGTAAAAATAAATAGTTTACAAAATCTAGAAAATCAGTTTAAGAAAAATAAATATAACTACTATTACATTTAAAAATTGTCATTTAAAAAACCTTTGAAATTCACTGACAAAACTATAGGTTTCAGGGCTGTTATAGTTAGCTGGACATTTCACTCGTACAAAACCATAGAAATTCCTCCGTTATAGAGATAAATTGCGCACCCGCAATCCACTGCTGATGATGTCACATATTACATCATTCATGACATGGTCAGTTACATCACTGATGACATCACTGATGACGTCTCAAATGACATCACTGACGACATCATCCACTTGACAATCTGATATACCTTATCACACAGTGGTATAACCTTTATTCACTCAGTATAAAATAAAAAGTACCATTTTTGAAACCTTTGACACACCAATACAAGTTTCTAAAAACCCACTCAGTGATTCTTAGGTCTACACACACTTCTAAATACTCATCTATAAATTGACTCATACACGATGTTACAAATTAATAGAGCACTATTAAATGCACTTACACACCTATATCAACATTGACACACCAGCACACCTCCTACTCACTTATAGTCATCCTACTCACTTATGTAAACTATTTATTGATCACACTTACATTTACTTAGCTACATACTTATACAAACACTACTTCATTTATTTATACAGATAGTAACTCGTACTTAGTGTCTTATAAAATCACTATTACAAGTGTACAGTCATCCATACAGTCATTTACACAATCACTGACTCTTATGTATAGTTTTTTATATGCAACAACTGTCACATAGACTGCCTTTTTTTCTACTTCGTTGCACAAGAATCACTAACAGATATATTTGCTCATCAACAGTCATAAACATACTCACTCACCCAAACAACTGTTTCCACATGCTGTCTTAACCTCATATAACTAGTAAATCAACTATTCATACATCTTTGCACAGTCACACCCCCCCACCCAACCACATACACATTCACTTTCCCATACAAATACTAACCTAACTAATCAATATCTCATATATATATGTTATGTAGCTAGTAATCAACTGATGCAGCAGTTTATACACCAACTGACAGAGTGATACAGATATTCACACAGTTTAGTCACTATATAATATATTTAGTAAGACACTATAAATTAGTCACTTAACCAGTCAATCACACTGCTACTAAATCCTCCATCTAGATATGTATATATTCACTCATTCTTCAATGCAGATTGCTAAATACATATATATATATATGTGAGCAAGGCACAGGGGTGCCGAAACGTCATGAAACCGACCGGCGAATAAAGATTTGAATGCCGCAAATTTGGTCCGTGCTTGGTGTATCTGTGCCTGCTGTGAATGCAGGCACAGATATATATATATATATATTCACTGAAAAAACATAGATTTGACATCAGTTATAGTTAGCTGGAAATTTTACTGACATAAAACCATTGAAATTCCCACGTTATAGTTAGTTGGACTCACTATAACTTGCGCGCCTGCAATGCACTGCTGATGACGTCACATATTACATCACTCATGACATGGTCAGTGACATCACTCATGACATCACTGATGACACCATCCAGTGCATGTGTGTCTTTCTGAAAAATAAATATGTTTTATATATGTATATGTAAAGGTCGATGGAAGAATAAATGTTTAAATAAGAGTCTTAATGGATATTTTCTTTTTAAATTGATTGGTTAACTGGCTTATTAAGTGTATCTTAGTGAATACATATATTAGCGAGTATTGTATAAATATTTAAATGTTTGTATCAGTGTTTCACTTTGTGTATAAGTGGCTGTATGGGTTGGTGAGTAGCTACATGTGTGTGTATATGGGTTATTAGATGGGTTTTTTTAGTATCAGTATGAGTGTCTGTATATTTTGGTGGGGGTGTTACTTAGCACATAGATGCATCAATGACTGACTCACTGTTTGTATGTGTTTTGAAGACAGCATATGTGCAGGACTGTATGGGTGAATGAGTGTGTATATGTGTGTGTTAGTGAGTGAATGACTGTCTCACTAGTGTCTTTATCAGTAACTACATATGTTTTAATCTAGTATATGTGAGTATTGATGTATATAAGTGAGTATATGTGAGAGTGAGAGATTGAAAGAATTCTTGTTTAAATAAGTATGTGTTTTTATAAGTGATTGTTTAAGAGAGTAAGTATGTTTAAGTTTCCTTAGAAGTAAGGTGGTAGTGTGTGTATAGCTGTATATGCAAATAAATGGATGTTCAATAGTTTATTTGCATGTGTGATTATGTGTGTGAGTAACTTTTGGATGACTGTCGGTGTGTAACAGGATGTATAGGTCTTTCACTACATATTATGAGTGAATATATGTATGAGTGACTATATAGAACTGTTGGTGAATGAGTGGATGTGTATATAGATGGTGGTATTACTGAATTGGTTGTTGTAACTGGTATGGGTATCTCTATTTTTTTGAACATTTTAGTTTCTTTTTTTGAATATGTGTTTCAAGGGTTACATTACACTGAAAGGGGGTCTGTCACTCTGTCACAAGGATGGTGTCATCAGTGATGTCATGAGTGATGTCACTGACCATGTCATGAGTGATGTAATATGTGACGTCATCAGCAGTGCATTGCAGGCGCGCAAGTTATAGTGAGTCCAACTAACTATAGCGTGGGAATTTCAATGGTTTTATGTCAGTAAAATTTCCAGCTAACTATAACTGGTGTCAAACCTATGTTTTTTTCAGTGAATTTAATAGGTTTTTTAAATGCTAATTCCTACCTATAACTGGTGTGAAACCTATGGTTTTTTCAGTGAATTTCATAGGTTTTTTAAATGCTAATTCCTAACTATATAAGGCCTGAAACCTATGTTTTTTTCAGTGAATTTCAAAGGTTTTTTTAATGCTAATTTCTAACTATATAAGACCTGAAAGCCTACCAGGAATCTCCAGTATGCGCCAGGGGACTGCATTGCAGAGAGGTGTAATGAAGCCACGCCCCTTTTTACACCTCTCTGCAATGCAGCCCCGTGCATGTTTGAAGAGGGGGAACTAATTCCCCTTGCATACTAGGGGCCCCTGGGGGTCAACTAGCCCACCTGGAACCTCCAGTATGCGCCAGGGGGCTGCATTGCAGAGGTGTAATGAAGATATGCCCCTTGTTACACCTCTCTGCAACGCAGCCCCCTGCCGCGTTTGCAGAGGGGGAACTAATTCCCCTTGCATACTGGGGGTCCCTGGGGGCCAACTAGCCCACCAGGAGCCTCCAGTATGCGCCTGGGGGCTGCATTGCAGAGAGGTGTAATGAGGCCACACCCTTTTTTACACCTCTCTGCAACGCAGCCCCCGTGCATGTTTGAAGAAGGGGAACTAATTCCCCTTGCATACTAGGGGTCCCTGGGGCCAACTAGCCCACCTGGAACCTCCAGTATGTGCCAGGGGGCTGCATTGCACAGAGGTGTAATGAGGCTATGCACCTTTTTACACCTCTCTGCAACGCAGGTCACTGGCGCGTTTGCAGAGGGGGGACTAATTCCCCTTGCATACTTGGGGTCTCTGGGTCATATCTGCCCAAACACCGATATTCCGAACGATTGAAAATGACTTTTCTTGAGAAACATTTGGATTTGGATTATCATGTCCTATACTTTGGAATTTTTGAAAGACTGACTTTGAGGATGCTATAAATTACTCAAGTCTGCCCGAATTGTGTGGGTAAAATTGATACCTAGTCACTTTCAATAAGAATGTACTTACGTCTCGTCTACCATCTGGAAGAAATATCTAGTTATATGACAACAGGATACCTACATAACTTGAAGGAAATAAGAACGCCCTGAAGAAGTTCTGTTGTACAGAACAAAACGTTGCGGCTGGCTGTGGTACATAAACTTAAGGAAAATAAAAGCATTTGAATATACACCAAGATTCAGCGCTTCAATAAGGACTCTAAGTGATATGATTTGATTGGACTTATTGTGCAAGTGGTGCTGTGCCAAACTTTGGAATATTTTCCACTACTCTCTACTACTCACTCTCTCCTACTCCACTACTCTCAAATACTCACTCTCTACTACTCATTCTCTACTACTCTACTACTCTCTACTACTCTCTCTTTACTACTCACTCCCTACTACTCACTATCTACTACTCACTCTCTACTACTCTCTATCTACTACTCACTCTTTACTACTCACTCTCTACTACTCTCTACTACTCCCTCTCTACTACTCTCTCTCTACTACTCTCTCTCTACTACTCACTCTACTACTCACTCTCTACTACGCTCTCTCTACTAGTCTCTACTACTCACTCTACTACTCACTCTCTACTACTCTCTACTATTCTCTCTCTCTGCTACTCACTCTCTACTACTCTCTACTACTCACTCTCTACTACTCACTCTCTACTACTCTCTGCTACTCACTCTTTACTACTCTCTACTACTCACTCTCTACTGCTCTCTACTACTCACTCTACTACTTACTCTCTACTACTCTCTACTACTCACTCTCTACTACTCTTTACTACTCGCTCTACTATTCACTCTACTACTTTCTACTACTCACTCTCTGCTACTCTCTCTACTGCTCTCTACTACTCTCTACTACTCACTCTCTACTCTCTATTACTCACTCTCTACTCTCTACCTCTCTACCTCTCTTTACTTCTCTCTCTACTAGTCTCTACCTCTCTACCGCTACCTCTCTACCTCTACCTCTCTACCTCTACACCTCTACCTCTCTATCTCTCTCTACACGCTCACATATACACATATATATTTGCATATATATGCATATGCATTTATATATATGTATGTGCCAAGTTTTGTGGAGATGCATTCAGCGGTTCAGGCTAAAAGTGAGTCCAACCGCCCTATGGAAATTAACATGGGGAAAACACGTTTTGGGACCCCCCCTTTTATCTCAGCCCCCGCTTGACGATCCCCCCCAAACTTTCAGGGAAGGAGCGGAGCGCAGCGAGGCAAATTTAACGAAAATTACTGTCAGATTCCTCAACCGGCACCAAAGTTATTCCCAATAGAATGTCGCGGATTTCCTATAGAAAACAATCCTAACTATAACTACCTACTGGCGACCGCCAGTAGGTAATATATATATATATAATACATATTTAAATATCGAACCAAACTACATTCACTGGATGATGTCATCACTGATGTCATCACTGATGTCATTTGAGATGTCAGCAGTGATGTCATCAGTGATGTCACTGACCATGTCATGAATGATGTAATATGTGACATCATCAGCAGTGGATTGCGGGCGCGCGAGTTATAGTTAGTAGAACTAACTATAACAGAGGAATTTCAATGGTTTTGTACGAGTGAAATGTCCAGCTAACTATAACAGCCCTGAAACCTATGGGTTTTTCAGTGAATTTCTAAGATTTTTTAAATGCTAATACCTAACTATAACTTGTCTCAAACCTATGGTTTTTTCAGTGAATATATATATTTATATATATGTACACTACAATTGACGACCACATGGTTGGGGCAGGCGTGCACCAAGCAATTAAGGACTGTTGCAGATAAAAGAGCTGGGCGCAAGTTCTCGCAGTTGGGCAGTGGCGTCTGAGGAAGGCTAAACGCTGAAATGCATTACGCTTTACCTGCCATACAAATAAAGAACCTCTCTCCTCAATCCTCGTGTGTGTCATCTTCCTTCGGTTTCCCTGGAGGTGGATGAGTATATTTTCGTGTCGTCCAGAGACACGTTAAGGAGCTCCCGCTTTGTGAAGTTGGCTGCCTTTTCCTGGTGTCTGCGCAAGCAGTTTCTTCGTTTTGTCAAGGTATTGACACAAGGCAGTCCCCCAACAGATAAAGCAGGAAAGCACGGGACGCTGCGTGAAAGCAGTCTGTGATTTCACGGATGTGGTCGATGTCTGACTATCGACCCACGACCTGGCAAACCTACAATCTGGGGGTTGAAGCGGTTTTGCGAGGACTTGAGGGATTCTTGTGTATTCAAAGACTGTTGGAAGTACGCTAAGCACTGCACAAAAACGCCTGGTAACATAAGAACTTTCCTTCGGTTTCCCCACGTATCACCAGCCCGAAATGAGGTATGCTGGGAATTGCAGTGAAAGAAGATCGACACTACAATTGACGACCACATGGTTGGGGCAGGCGTGCACCAAGCAATTAAGGACTGTTGCAGATAAAAGAGCTGGGCGCACGTTCTCGCAGTTGGGCAGTGGCGTCTGAGGAAGGCTAAACGCTGAAATGCATTACGCTTTACCTGCCATACAAATAAAGAACCTCTCTCCTCAATCCTCGTGTGTGGCTCCTTCCTTCGGTTTCCCTGGAGGTGGATGAGTATATATATATATATATATATATATGGGAAACGACCTGAACAACGATTTCTAAACAACGAGTGGGCTTAACAACGATTCATAAACAACGACCTGGGACTGAACCACGACCTCCTTAACAACTACTTCATTAAACAACGAGTGACCTTAACAACGACTCCAAATTTAAACACAATCATGTTTTCATTTATTTAAATTACACTTCAAATGTAAACTATTTTTAAAAAACATATATTGATATTTTTTATGAAATGCCGACTAATTTACAGTCCGTTTTAATTTACCTGGTTTTAATTGGCCAGTAGATGTCACTGTAGGATTGTTTTAAGGCGGGAGGACCAGGGGCAAGGACAATGGGCGCAGGGATTTCGCTGTCTATTCCAGGCACGAAATCAATTACCACCTTCAGAGACGACCGTGTTACAACCTCATTCAGCCCTATAGGTTGAGATTCCTTGGACTCATTATTGTCATGTGTGTGGGCTCTCCCAGCGGACAGTGTCTGCGCCTCGTAATATTTTGGGGTGCTCCACTGGGGAGTACCGCAAGACTCCTCTGCGAACTCACTGGCCACTTTCCTATCTACTAACGATCTTATCCAACACTGCACGGAATCAACCCATTCTAAGGGCGCAATCCTGGACCTTGTTATATCTAAAGCAGGCATGCTTTCTACCACTACCCCAATTCATGTAGATTGGTCTGACCACCTCCTCATCCCATTCTCTCTTCAACTTTCACACTCTATAACTCTTGGCCAACCCAAGAGGGCCATCTCATGGTTCCGGGATGCAAAAAATATTGATGTCGGTCCCCTCTGTGAATCAGCCTTGCTATCCCTTCCAAGGCTCGACCCGAACCTAGATGTTGACGAACTCACCTCTCAAAGCCTCACAGTTCTTGCAGCTGAAATTAATAAAGTCGCTCCACTCAAAAGCAAAAGGTTAAGGCCCACTCCCTCAGCACCTTGGTTCAACAAATCCCTTTATGAGGAAAGGAAGCAGCTAAGATCCCTGGAGAAACAATGGAGGCAAGTGCCCTCCTCCGACAATCTGGCCAAGCTTCGCTCAGCAAGATCCAAGTACCACAAGCACATCTTCCTTGGGAAAGCGACACACTTCAAAACCCTCCTTGATTCCGCCAAAAATAGACCCAAAAAACTATTTGATCTCATCAAAATGCCTAACGGCTCTCCCCCAACCTCCAAGGTGGATGATTCTACAAAGAGAGCTGCAGATTTTGCTATTTTCTTTGATGAAAAAGTGAAATCACTTGTGGATCAGGTCGCTCATCCTACCCCTCCAGAGGAGCGCAAATCCTTAGCCATTTGGCAGAGCTTTGACCCTATATCTGAAGATGCCCTTCTCAAGTGCATACGAGAAACGAAGCCATCCAACCATTCTCTCGACCCTATCCCCAGTGCCATTGCCATTGACTTCTATACCCATTCCCTCTCCTATTGGACCACTCTGATCAACCTCTCCCTCTGGCAAGGCTCCCTTCCTGCCTCCTTCAAAACTGGGCAGGTCACCCCTCTTCTGAAAAAACCCACTGCAGATGCGAATGACCTCAATAACTACCGCCCCATCACTAACCTTCCCTTTCTTGCGAAGATCACAGAAAGATGTGTAGCAAAACAACTCTCCTGTCATATCAAGGACAATGACCTTCTAGACCACTGTCAGTCCGGCTTCATCCAAAACTGCAGCACTGAAACAGCCCTACTGCAAGTGGTTGATGACGCGTTGAGGATACTTGATTCAGGGGGGTCCTGTCTGCTAATTCTCCTTGACCTTTCCGCAGCCTTTGACACTGTCAATCACAATACCCTCCTCAATATTCTTCAACAGAGAATGGGCATGGAGGGCACTGTGCTTAAATGGTTTGCATCCTTCCTTTCTGGCAGATCCCAAATGATCAAAATAGCGAACAGTCTTTCACCTCCTGTGGCGGTAGGTCAAGGTGTTCCCCAAGGCTCGATACTTGCTCCCACACTGTTCAATCTCTATTTAGAACCACTGGGAAATCTCCTAAGTAAATCCGGGATTCACTATCATCTTTATGCTGACGACACTCAACTCTACCTCAAGATTGCCTCTACTCACGATCTTTCCATCCTAAGCTCCACTCTCGACTCCATTCAAAACTGGATGTCAACTCATCAACTGATTCTGAATCCCTCCAAAACTGAATTCCTCCTCTTCTCCTCCTCACTCTCTCCTCCCCCGGTTCAATCATGGATGGATCAGATGAATCTACTAAACAATAAACCCATCATTGTCGACAGCGCCAAATCCCTTGGTGTCATACTAGACAAAAAACTTAATCTAATTCCCCACATCAATTCCATTGCGAAATCAGCTCGATACCAACTGCGCCTTCTTTGGGGAATCCGTCGCTTCTTCGCGGAGCGGGACCTTATAACCCTGGTGCAAGCACTGGTCCTCTCCAGACTCGACTACTGCAATTCTCTTCTTACTGGCCTCCCCAAATCCCACGTGTCCCCACTTAAGTCTGTTTTCCACTCAGCAACTCGTTTCATTTATGGGGCCAAAAGAAGCGATCACATCACACCGATGTTATCTACCCTCCGCTGGCTTCCCTTGGAGGCTAGAGCTATCTACAAGACCGCTTGTATCACCCACAAAGCCCTGCACTCCTCTTCTCCTCTCTACCTGGCGAATAAACTGAAACTCTCTGGAGGTTCTAGACCTTCACGCAATGCGGAGAATCTACTGCTTGAACCTCCCACTTTCAAGAAGGAAAGAACGATGGCCCAATCATTTTCAGGCAACGCAGTGAGAATCTGGAACTCATTGCCGCCTCAGCTCCGGACCACAGCCTCCTCCCAGGCCTTTAAAAGGGACCTCAAAGCTCTCCTCCTCCAGAGACACCTCCAAAAGTAACTCTCTTCTGTCTGTAGGAAGATCTCCCACTACTGATAATTTCTACTTCTCATGTCCATGAAAGTGCCTTCCCAGTGTGTTCTTGCGGTTAGAGTGTTTGCCTTTTATTGCAGTACTATCCATGTACTTGTGTTTGGTACCCTCTTGCAACTTGCACTCACCACTTTGCCCCTGTAACACACGGTTTGCTTCCTCTCACAGGTTTTTTACCTTTGATACTTGCACAAGTGCCACTTTTGCCTACGTAATCGTCTGTTCTTGTGCTTGAGTGTGTAACATATACTGCAGTATCATACCACAAATTATACTCTATTTTCTCTTGTAGCCTGCACACTTGTCACTTTTCCCTCCTGAGCACTTTTTACTACCTCATGTATTTTTGGTAGCCCACATTTTTACTACCTCATGTATTTTGTTTGCTCACAAGTGTCACAATTACCTTGTCTACCTCATGTATTTTTGGTTTCTCACAATTTTTACTACCTCATGTATTCTTGGTTGCTCACAATTATCACTTTACCGTATGTAACATAACGAATGCCTCTGCAATCTGTTGCTCGTGTAACGTTCTCAGTTTGTATCTTTTCTGTTCCTATTGTGAAGCGCTCTGACAGCTTCGGGTAAAGTCCGCGCTATATAAAATTGCATAAATAAATAAAATAAAATAAATAAAGAACCACAGAGCTGCTGCTGTCTGGCTTTCCTAGCCCCCACCCTCACAGCCCGCTGTTACCTAAGATTGTGAGACACTGGGCACAGCCACAGATGCTGCAGGTACTGCCCTGTCCACTTAATATCGTCACAGGTCACAGCTGGATGCTTTTCGGCACGTTCTGTTTTTTTTTTTTAGGACAATAGAAATTATATTCTGGACACTGTAGCTCCGTTTCTACAAGCAATAAACATTGCGCAAGGAAGATAGAACAGAGAGTAGGGAAGATAAAAGGCCTAGAATTGATTTACTGTATTGTACCGAGATTTATTTTGTAACTTGGGATTTAAAAAAATGACAGGAAGATATATCTGAAAAGCATGCTAATGCTAACTAATGTTTTTACAAGTTTAAATGAAGCATCGTTTTTAACACAGTAGTAGATTCGGTTTAAATGTAAATAGAATTTATTTCGTGGTTCAGTGAGTCGTGGTTAAAAACATAGTGGTTGGGAATTGGTCGTTGTTTAGCCTTCGTGGTTTAGGCACTCGTGATTATAGAAGTAGTTGTTTAATCATACAACCATATATATATATATATATATATATATATATATATATATATATATATATATATATATATATATATATATATATATATATATATATATATATATATATATATATATATATATATATATATATATATATATATATATATATATATATATATATATATATATATATATATATATATATATATATATATATATATACATATATTTCTTTTCCTATCTCCCTCAGATGCAATCGTCGCCCAGAGAATGTGTTACATCGTCCCGCCGGACCCTCAGGGAGTAGGTCTGTACAATTTGTAAATTACTCCTTAGCAAGCCAGGAATGACGGCGCCATGTGGGGAGCTTCAAAAATTCTTTATTCGGCCTCAGTCGAACGCGTTTCGGAGCTCCTTGCTCCTTGCTAACTGACAATTAAGTTTAGAAAGACGGACATTTTTAAAAGTGAAAGTTACGTTTCACGTGAAACTACACACTCATCAAAAGTGAAAACAGACCTGTAGTTCTTCATTGTTCCCTGTATTTAAATACAAAGTAATGCCTTTTTAACATGTCTTTTTTAAATTATCTTGTAAAAAATACATTGTGTATTCCAATGCAATTAATAAAAGTTTTGTTAACACATTCAACTTTGTAAAACTTTATGCAATTCATATTATATACACTGTGCACATATTTAAGAAGTTGGGATTTGCTAATTTCCAAATCAATGCCTTTTAGTTCAGCCCAAATGGCATTCGTCTTTTAAAAAATACATTGTGTATTCCATTGCAATTGATAAAGGTTTTGTTCACACTTTCAACTTTGTAAATCTTTATGCAATTAATTTTTATATACACTGTACGCATTTTTAAGAACTTGGAACTTGCTAACTTCCCAATCGATGCCTTTTAATTCTAGACTAGATCAGGTAGCCTGGTTTCCCCAAGTAATAGGTTGCATAGATGAAACTCATGTTGCCATTTGTCTACCATCAGTGAATGAGTACATCTTTAGGGACCACAAATCATATAATTCACTGAATATCCAAGTAGTCTGCAATGCAAAAAATATCATCACTGCCATTGTGGCACAATACCCTGACACGCCACATGATTCGTACATTTTTAGACACAGTCGCATACACACTCTGCTCCTTGGGGGTGAATTTGGAGAATTACATCTGCTTGGTAAACATATTTTACATTTGCTCTGACACTATTGCCTAATAGAAAAGCATATCACTTCCTAACCGTTTGCTTACGACCCTGTAGGTGACAGCGCATACGCCGTGCGCAAATACATCCTGACACCATACCTCAACCCAAGTACCCCAAGTGAGCAGCGTTATAATGCAGCGCACATTGCCACCCAAAACGTCATAGAGCGCACCTTCGGACAGCTGAACAGTAGGTTTTGCTGCCTCCACAAGACTGGCGGGGCGTTGCAGTACCGACCAGACACCTGCTGCAGGATCGTGGCCACATGTGCCATGTTGTACAACATTGCTACTTGGAGAGGCATAACCCTGGAACAGTCAGACAGCGAGCCTGAGGAGGACAACCAGCCAGGGCCACAAATATGAGTAGCAGCTGGGACTAGCTTAGCAGAAGGGAGAAGGAGACGTGCAGAAATTACACAACATTATTTTTGAGGTGGGTAATGATGAGACAAGGCCCAGCATGTTTGAACTGTACTGCATGTATTTGCTTTACCAATGTGCTTGTGTTAAAGCACACATACCAGGTGGGAAATAGCACAGCGAGTGAAAAAAAATAAACTACAAGACCTCATCATCAGACTTGTATGACAGTCAGTACTAAGGCATAGTCAATGGTTACATCTGTGAGTTAGTCTACCCAGGCTGCACTATTTATTCTCCCATGCACTCCCAAATGCCTTTCGCTGGCCTCATACTCAACCCTCATGGAGGCATCGGACGGTGTTGTGCTCCGAGTGGTGCACCTCCTGCATGTTGTGACTGGCACCAACAGACTACTGAGGCTGGACGCCTCCTCACACCCCTCTCCCCCTGAAACATTACTGCCCCCGGGAGTAGTAGTCTGGAATTGCTCTACGGCATTGGTAACCTGGACTAGTGCCCTGGCCACATCCCCACAACAATGGCTCATTTCGAGCTGCATGGCCACAGACCGACGCGACAGCCGTGCTGTGTTGTTGCTCAGGCGGTTGTTTGATTTAGTGTAGCCAACAAAGTGCACTAATAATTGGTGATGCCGTTTTCTTTGTGACACCTGGTCCTCCTGTATCACCCGGCATAGCTCCTGTATGGCCTCATTGGACGGCCTATTGCCTTCCACCACTGCTGTAGTCAGCACTTTCACAAAATCTCTCATTTCAGCCATGTTGGTTGTAATTTTGCTGAGTTGTGCCTGCATTGATCTGAAGTGTTTTGCCTGCAGGCGCTGCACCCTCAGCATCTGGCTTTCCAGGCCACCCCAGACATTTGGACCTTTGTCCTCCTGTGATGATATCAGTGCCCTTGACATGCGCCTCCGGCTCTGGTTTGTGCTGCTCCGGACATGTGACTGTGGTCTTGTTGTGGCTGTACCTCCAGGCTGGGTTGTCTGGGGAGCTGGTTTACTTTCCTCCTCAAATTCCATGAGCTGAAGTGGTGGGACTGGGGACCTGTGTCTAGTGGCTGCAGGGTCTGTGCTTTGTGGGGCAAAATGTGTTTCCACATCTGCCTCAGCCTGAGTCTCCTGTGTGTCTGAGCCTTCACTTTCCTTCAACTCCTCTGCTGCTGCTTCTGGGATGTTAAACAGTGCAATTTTTAGTAATTCTCAATAAAATGTCGGGTCTCATGCAGCATCTTGTTAGTCTCATTAAATTGCTATCTGACACACAGTGTTAATTTGTGTGACTCCCTTGTTATATTTGCCTACCAACTTGCCTGTTACTCCCATAATGCATTAGGATGTTGCAAGTAACATGCGGACTGGAGTTTGATTATGAAGACTATAGCTGAACTCATGTGATGTTTCTAAATCAATAATCTGCTTTAAAAGGTCATTTGCGGGAAGAGGAGCTACGCGGGCATCCAAGATGAGCAGAGAGCTCCTGAGACCCACGCTGCCCTTCTTTATCTATCCTGCAGATATCCTGGTCATTTCGACGGGCTTTTGGAGTGCTACTCTCACTGATGCTGTTGATTCCTTTTTGGTCGAAATCGGACATTGGGAACCTTTTTTACATCGTCTTCGACTTTCTGGCCTAACCCCCGATGCGACCGGGGTCTCAACTACCTGATATGGCCGAGCTGTAATGCAACAACAACGGCTGCCTGGCATCTGGCTCACCGGAGGTGTGCCACTTTCACTTTCGGTTTCCGGCCCTCTCATCTCTGACTCTTTGAAACCTCCTACTCTGTCTTGGCCACTCTCACAGCGAACGCCCTTTCACTCTGTGCTGGTGAGGAGGCCCGTGACATCCTCTCGTGAAACTGGACTTTCGAGGCTTGGGACTTGTCACCGTCCCGCTACACCTGGGCTTCCTCGGCAGGAGTTGAATGCAACATGGCGACGAAAGCTGAGACAGAGAAACGCAGGAAGGCCGCTACTCGCGGGGGATCGATCCAATCCAATATGATCGAGCGCTATACCCAACCGAGAGGTTCCCCCGGCGCTACCAGTGTTGGCTTGGAGGACCCGAAGACCAGCATGTCGTCCTCTTCTGAGGTGTCCCTTCAGGACCTTTTGGCCGCCATTTCTGGACTTAAGGCCGATATAAGTTCGCAATACGAGGCCATCGTGTCCAAAATAGACACGGTGGCGGTGGATGTTACTCTTATTCGAGCTGACTTGGCCAAAACGAACGAGAGGGTCAAGGCATTGGACTTAAAGGCGTCGAGTTTGGTGACAGACATGGCGGAGGCGCAATCCGAGATAGGGAATCCGCGTTCCTCTCACGACCTTTTGCTCAGACGCATGGAAGACTACGATAATAGGGCCAGGCGGAACAACATACGCCTGGTCGGAGTGCCGGAGGGCGATGTGCCGCCTCGATCGATTTACTGGTCGAGGAACTCATTGTCGCTAAACTCGCTCCCGCAGGTCTCAGCAAGTTATTTGCGGTTGAGCGTGCCTATCGCTTCCCAGGTGGTCAGGTGAAGCCAGGAGGCCCTCCGAGGCCTATCATCGCTAGGCTATTCCATTATCGGGACAGAGACGCTATCCTGCAGGCCGCTCGTAAACACGGCCCGTTGAAATACGATAATAACTCTGTCTCTATCTATCCTGATTTCACTCCCCAAGTGCAACGGCAACGTTCTGGGTTCCTTGGAGTGAAGCGTCGTCTGAGAGATCTAGGACTGAAGTACGCCATGCTGTTTCCAGCTCGCCTGCGAATTGAGTTCAGAGAGCGAGCTTACTTTTTCGATCAGCCGGATCGTGCTAGTGACTGGTTGGACTCGTTGCCGAAAGATAACACCGAGAGTGGAGGCCCTGGCGGCGCGGAAGGTGGTGCGACGGCCCAGGTTTAATGCTGGCCCACAGTGGTCCGACTTGAGACTATAACTTTACAGAGTAATTTTTATTGTATGCTTTACGAGTATGCCCGTGGTGGTGCGGGTACGGGTGACTTCTCCCTTCCTCCTCGGGGGGTTCTTTGTGTAGATCAGATGGGGCGACAGGCACACTGCAGTTGGGGGTGGCTTTCTAGTCAGCAGGGGTGCAGGGTGGGGGGTGTTGTAACGGGTTCTTGGTTGGGGGGTGGTTCCTGGGGACTTTGTTGTGTTCTATGTTCACTGTTATTTCTCTTGTTTCATGGTATGTTATTGAATGCAAATATGCTGGATCGGTGGTCATGGGATGGGGTTGGATCGGATCGCTTTTCCTGGGATGGGGGGGGTGAGATGCAGGTTCTTTCTTGGAACGTCAACGGGTTGGGTGACAGAATCAAACGTGGCATTGTGTTACAATTTATACGGCGGAATGCACCTGATGTAGTGTTCCTTCAAGAAACCCACTTGATCGGTAATGCTTGTAAGGCTCTGGACCGTCGGGGCTATCGATTAGCCGCTCATGCTGGATTCACCTCTGGGTCCCGGGGAGTGGGTATACTGGTGAAATCCTCCCTGCCCCTTGAGATTGATAATGTTATCCTTGATGATCGGGGACGGTATGCTGCTGTCTCCGGGAGATGGGAGGGTAGGCAAATAGTACTAATGGTTGTGTATGTTCCCCCGGGGCTGCAGGCTACCACATACGCTGATATTGGCAAGACTCTTCTTAGTCTCCCCGATGGTTTGCTTATCATGGGTGGAGACTTTAACTCTTTTATGTCAGGCGAATGTGATCGACTGCCCCCTAGAGTGTTGCCGCCGTCCCAGATGTGGCTTAATGATATGACTGAGACTTTTGGTCTGGTGGATGTGTGGCGTTCGCTGCACCCCGCCCTGACGCAGTACACATTCCACTCTGGTGCGCATGGCAGCCTCTCTCGGATAGACTACTTCTTTATGCTGGCTTCCACTCTCTCCTTGGTCCGGGAGGTTCGTCATCTTCCCCGGGGTATCTCGGACCATTCCCCTTTGCTGCTTAGGATTTCTGTGGGTGGTCATTTCGGTAACAGAGTTCCTCCCATTCCCCCCTGGCATTTTCGGAATCCCCGGCTCCGCTCAGATATGGTGAAGGCTATTGACTGTTATTTTACTGAAAATGTGGGTTCTGTGACCTCTCCTACTGTTCTCTGGGAGGCTTTTAAAACTGTCATTCGGGGATCCGCTCTGTCTTTCATTTCGGCTGAGCGGAAGGCCAAGAGGGAGGCCGTTCTGGCCCTCGAGACTGAAATAACAGCACTTGAGAGTGAGCTGGGGGGGGATGACACGCCTGCTCTACTGCACACTTTGGAATTGAAACAGGCGGATTACAAGGCTTGTGTTACTGATGCTGCCAAGTTGATGCGAGCAAATCAATTGGGCCGGCTGTACGATGTGGGTGACAAGGCCAGCAAGCTCCTGGCGTGGCTGGATAAGGCTGGGAGAGCAAATCGTGTTGTGCCCGTTATTGTTCATGAGTCTGGTGAGAGTGTGTCTGACCCCGGTGAGATTGTGGACTGCTTTGTCGATCACTTTCGGAAGGTTTACACCCCGGTGAGCGATCGTGATGAGGCTGATTCTCGGCTGCTGTTGCGCGATATAGCTCTTCCTTCTGTTTCGGAAGAGGAGGGCCTGGCTCTGGAGGCTCCCTTCACGGTTGATGAGATCGCCCTTGCTATCCGTTCTTTGCGCTCGGGTAAGGCGATGGGGCCCAATGGTCTGCCCATTGAACTTTACAAACTTTGTCCAGACAAAATGGCCGCCCATCTGCGCAACATGTTTCTTGACGCGTTCGAGGCAGGAGTTCTCCCGCTTGAACAGCGCCTGGCTACTATAGTGGTCATTTATAAGGATGGCAAGCCTCGGGACCGCTGCACTTCCTATCGCCCCATTTCCCTGCTGAATGCGGAACCTAAAATCCTGGCTAAGGTTCTAGCCAATCGGTTGTTGACGGTGATCTGTGACTTGATCCATCCGGATCAATCCGGTTTCATACCGCACAGAAACACAGCCCTCAATTTGCGAAGACTTCATGGTGTTCTCGCGAGAGCTGCAACTCTCGCGGAGCCCGCGGTGGTAGCTTCGCTTGACGCCACGATGGCTTTTGACACTATTGAATGGCCTTATCTTTGGGCGGCCCTTCCCAAGTTTGGCTTTGGCCCTACCTTTATCGCCTGGGTCAAGCTCCTCTACGAACAACCACTGGCTCAAGTGGTGGTGAATGGCAGAAACTCTGACTCCTTCCCATTGGGCCGCGGTACCCGTCAGGGGTGCCCGCTTTCCCCGCTCCTATTCGCCCTGGCACTTGAACCCCTTGCGGCGTGGCTCCGGTGGGAACCCTCGATCAAGGGGATCCGGTGGTCACCAGATCTAGAGGATCGCGTCTCACTGTATGCCGACGATATCCTTCTTTATTTCACTTCCCCGCAAAAGTCCCTGAACGTCCTCTTCGATGTTCTTACATCCTTTGGGAAAAACTCTGGATTGGTCATCAACTGGACCAAATCCTGTGTTTATGTTATAGCCTGGGTTTTACCGCTGCTGCCTCGCAGGTTTCCAATTTTGGTGGCGGCCGATGGTTTCAAGTACTTGGGGATTTATGTCTCTACGGTCTCTGCGGTTCGATACGAGCGAAACCTTTATGGCCCGCTCCGTCGACTTAAACAGGATGTAAGACGCTGGCGTGAGCTGCCCTTGTCTCCATTGGGCCGAGCGGCGCTTTTTAAAATGATGTCGCTCCCCTGGTTTCTCTATGCCTTGCAGAATTTCTTCGACCCTGTCCCCGCTCGCTACTTTCGCGGAATCGAGAGTCTGCAGCGGCAATTGATCTGGGATGGTCGTTCCCGTATTGCGCTGTCTAAGCTCACCCTTTCCTGGTATGACGGTGGCATTGCTCTGCCAGATATCAGGCGCTATTACTGGGCCTCGCACTTGAGCGCCATTAATCATGCAACGTATTCATCGGAACCCGCCCCCGCCTTCGCCTTGGATAAACTTTTATTACCCGGTGGCAACTTTAATAGGGCTTTGTATTCGAAGTCGCCAATCCATCTCCTCACGGGCCCTACGAAGTGTGCGGTGCGGGCCTGGAGAGATGCCACAGTGGCCACGGGCTGGGGTGGCAAATTGACGCGTATGACACCATTGTATGATTCCGATCGGTTGGGCAACCTCTGGAAGACGAAAGGGTTTGATAGGTGGGATATGATCGGGATCAGCAGGGTAGATGATCTTTGGGCCAGGGGAGCTGTTAAGTCCTTTGCAGCCCTGAAACTGGAATACCAGCTTGATGACAGGGAGCACTTTCGCTATATGCAGGTCCGACATGCCTTGTCCTCCGTCTTTCCCCCCGGTACTGATATTCCACAATCCTCCCCCCTGGAAGATCGTGTCCTGGACGGCCATGTCCCGGATAGCACGATTTCCTTAATATATAAGAAGCTCATTAACAACAGGGCTGACCAACTGGAGAAACTTCGTGCTTCGTGGATAGCTGACGGGCTTGAACTAGACGATGAGGACTGGCAGTCGGCAGTTTCCTCCCCTAAGGAGGTGGCTATTCCGGCTCGGCTTCGTTTTGTACAGCTAAAGATCCTCCACCGTGTGTATGTGACTGGTATGCGACTGGTGCGAATGGGGTTTGTGACTGATGGAAGGTGCAGGCGTGGGTGCGGTATGGATGGCACTTTTCTGCATGTTCTGTGGGAATGCCCGGTTGTCTCGGCCTTCTGGTCTAGGGTGCACGATGTGATGGGACGTGTCACTGGAGTCTCCCTCCTTCCTGAGGCACGACGTTGCTTGCTCAATGTGTGGGAGCCTACAGATTGTACTGCTGCTCAGACATTCTGGGTCACTCTGGGCAATATGGTTGCGAAGAGGGATATAGCCCAGCTCTGGGGCTCCGCCAGACCACCGTCGCTCAGTGCCTGAAAGGACAACATGGACTGGTGCATGGTCCGAGAAAAGACTGTGTATGAGGCACGAGGGTGCCCCAAGAAATGGTCTAGGGTTTGGGCTCAGTGGAATGCGTATCGTGGTGATATCTGTTCCCCCTCACTTGACTGCGAGGTTCCTCTCCCCTCCTCCCCGTGATTGACATTCCGTTTTCTCCCTTAAATATCATGTCTCCTTTCTTCCTTCATTCTCGCTCTCCCTTGCCACATGCGTTCCTTACTATATTTATTCCTTTTCCCCCTTTCCCCACCTCCCGTGACCCTTGCCAGTATGATACCATGTGTTTGTGTGTGGTTATTTTTCGACAAAATCACAAAATTAAACCTTTCATATCCTTATGCTACAGTTCCATGCTCCACACTATAATGTACGCTCAGAGATTGCTCTAACAGTGTATTGCCTTTTTTATTCTTCTACCGTATGTCATAGCGGCCGGCCCTGAGGGGTTGTAGGCAGACGCTGTGTACTGTGCATTCCATAAATAAAGGTTTTAAAAAAAAAAAGGTCATTTGCATGCATCTTACCTTGCGAGGTACTGGCCGCTGCTGAGGTATCCAAATGCGTCACTCCCACTACAGCTTCAGCTGGAATGTGGACTCAACAAGGTCCTCCAGGGTTGTGTTCCCAGGCAGTGTTGCAGGCCCCCTTCCAGTCTTCTTTGCCTCCCTGAGCCTGTCCGCAATCCTCTCCTTGGCACGGCTGCGCAAGTCATACTACCTTTTTTCAGTTCTTCAATTTTGCGGTGGGTGACCCCCACTGAGTTTACTTTTGATTGGATCCAGAGCCAGACTTTTCTCTTCTCAGACTCCGGGACCTGGACAGATAGTTTCCCAAAAACACAATCATGGCTCCTCACAACCTCCTCAGTGAGTATTTTAATTTCCTTCTCACTGATATTTAGTTTTTGTTTTCTTGTGGCATCTTTCTTCCCTGCTGCTGCTGATTCCATGTTTTTGACACAGGACTGTATTTTAAATCCCAAAATAGCTTTCTTCTGCTGTGCACCTGCACTCATCTTCCTCCTCTAACTCTCTTAGTGCACTTGGAAAGCATCGGATGCATCACTTCCTGGTTGTGATGTCATCACCCTGCTACAAAAGCAACTCGCAATCTGCTTGTATTCTGAAATAGGAACACTTTGAAAATGACACAACAGCATCCTTAAAATCTATATATACAAGCATTCAGAAAGGCCTGTAAGTCTGGAAGCGCATTCCACATGCAATTTCTTTAATTCATGTTGATCTATTTGCGAAATACTTTTTTTTTTGTTGTTGCAGATTATACAACAGATCATGTATTCTTTAGCAAATTCCCTAAATCCACAATTATATGGAATACTCTGCAGCAGAATCTTCACATAATTCCAGTGAACCTCCTTATAGCCACAGCATTAAAACTGGAAGATGCCAGAACAACGCAGTTAAGATCTATAGGGACATAGAGCATATTGTGATGTCCTAATTGCGATATTTAGCGAGTAGCAATTAGGAAATCACAAAATGGAATACCAGTTTTGTTAAGTGTTCCAATTTACGACTTGCAAATCATGCAAGTAGCAATTACCGAAACTGCGAATGGAATCCCTAATTGCGATTCTCAATTTGCAAGTGCAAATTACCAAAAGTACCGGAAAGTACTTCCTGGTTCAGGGGAATGACCCTCAAACCAGGAAGTACTCATCATTGCCATCTTGTGAAGCCCACTGAGAGGAGGTGGTGCAGACCTCTCCTGAAAGGTTTGTAATTTGAGGCAAGAAGGACACAACTTTAACAAAGAATGGCAAGCCAGGATTCTGATAAGGAGTTTGGGGGAGAAAATACAATTGATATTTTCTGAAAAGGAGATAGAAACCCTTATAGAGGAATGCTGCTATCGCCATGAGCATCTCTTTGCCAAAGCCTCAATGATGGTCCCTAAGGCCCAAATAAGAAAATCTGGCTGGACATGCAGGCCCAAATAAATGTAGTTGGAGTGACACAGCAGTTAGTGGATAAAATCTGCAAACATTGGTATGACCTCATGTCAAGAACGGAAAAAAGGTGGACGCCTGCCTGGCAGTGTCACAGTCATGCCACTGGAGAAGGACCTTTCACAGTACAACCACCCACAGCCATAGAAATGCTAGTGGAAGGCACCCCCAAGCCAGAGGCAGTTGGCGGATTCGGGCATATGGACAGCTCAACAACAGAACCAAACCCAAGTAAGTGCATCTTGTCCATTGTCCTTCATAAGAAATCTAATATGTATTCAGACACATGTATAGTTAGCATTCACTGCAGCCTTACAGTGCATCATGGGACATGTAGTAAATTAAACATATAATAATTTGAAAATAGTGTATGTTTTAGATACATTTTATTGTGCTGAACCAACAAATAAATGTTATGTCAATTCCAATCAAACACACAAAAGTAACTGTAAATATCTTCTGCACCACAGACACAGTTGCACAGTACACATAATGGGCTGAGTCTCAGGGATGTGATGTCACTCATATGGATGAGGATGATCAAAATGAGACATACTTTGAACCCTCAACATCACATGGGCATACCATGGGTGCTGTATGTGCACCACAGCTTGCATCAGGAGAGGAGGTTGCTGGCCAACCACAGCCATGCATAGACTTAGCTCCTGTTGTGAGATCACGCTAGCAGCACCTTCTGGGACATGGTTGACCACGACGTAGGCCAAGATCTGTCTCACAACCAATCCCGTACAATGCACAAGAAGTTAACAACACCCAGGTGTTTGGAGGCATTGAGAACTCCATCTTACAAGTTCTACGCCTGAAACCAAAACAAACAAAAATCATAAACAGGAAGTTACATACCCTGCGACAAACAATGTCCTTTAGATTTAGTAATGTCTCCAGACAATTGGCAAAAAATCAAAAACAAATGGACAGCAAGATGGACAGCATGGCACTTGCAATAGAAACATTGTGTGTCCAACAAGCACACACTGACATAAACGAAAAGTGCTAGGAGAAGCAATGCAGTTAGAATGGACACTCTAAGCTGTTCAGTTGACAGAATGGCACATGCAGCAACTACCCTGTGTATGAGGACAGTTAATATCCAAGTTAAAATGGGCCACTTCAGTGGCAACATAGTAAGGGGTTTGCAACTCATCACAACAGCCTTTGACTCATTGCAAACGGACTGCATTGCAGGTGGCACAGCTGGTGACGGTCCGGGGAGCAAGGACCACCATTACATCAGTAGTGTATCCACTACCGATGCCATATTCTAAAGACGCAGACACAAGAGGGTTTTGCCCTAGGGCAGCTGGGTAGGGCATGAATAGTTCAGCAACAAAGAGAGAACCCAACAGTCACTTTTCTATTGCTGAAATGAATTAAACAGACAAGGATAATATGCTTCTTCAAATGTTCTTCAGCATTTATTAGCTTCTCTTTTAAAAGTTTTTGGGCATTGATTAATTTCATTTGTTAAGAGTGTATAACCATCAGACACACCACCTTCACACTCATTTACATATACGAAACAAACAATTTTGGCAATACAATATATACATACAATTTAAATGAAAATACATTCAATATATACATAGAACATAAATAGAAATGCATTCAGGTTGAATCCGGTCACTATTGAATACAACAACCTAGTATTTAATTATACCATACTACTAGAGAGGTTGTTGGCTACTGGGTACACATTGCCAGACTGCAAGGGCAATTAATTTTGACTTGCTCCCTCCTTTAAATTTAAATAGATATCGCCCAGCGTTTTTAGAACTACAAAGAATGGACACTGTTTTAACTGTTGCAGTCCTTTTAGGTTTTTTTAAATGTGTTTTTAAATTGCCGAAATCAATTGGTTTCGATGAATTTTAATTGTTTTCTTTTATATATCCCTGTGTAACTTGAAATTGCATGTTGTTGCTTTTATGGTTACTGTCTATTAATCGAATAAAGTACTTTTTGAACTTTGAACTTTGCTCCCTCCTGTGCATACTTTTTTTGTGGTTATATTGACCCAGCAGAAATGGACGATGATGTGTTTTGAGCCACATCTTAGTTTTGGGGTCCTCCTCAGGGCCTTGGGACTGGATGTAGTCTGCAATCCTTCTGATATTGGCTGCTCTTATGGGTTTAGGAATCCTTATTTTTTCAGAAATATTTATATGCTCACCAAGCCACTCCAGTTCAGACATGGCCATATGCAAATCAGTCTTGACCCTGTGATATGGCTTGGCAGTTCGGGCTGGACTGTTCCCATGAGGCACAGGGTCAGACTGATTTGGATATGGCCATGTCTGAACTGGGGTGGCTTGGTAAACAAAATAATGATGGATTAAACCTAGATCTGTGACTGGGGATGAATGTTTTGCCATTGTGCAACATTCCGTCCATCATCTTGTGTGTTTTTCTGTTCATCCTATGTGGCCCATACGTGGGTCCGGTGCTCACTAAGCCACTGGAACCAAGCTATCCTGGCTGAAGATGGCTGATAGCCAGAAACCGATCCTAGGATGCTTGATTCCGGTCCAGGGAAGACATTGCTTAGCAGTTCGGGCTGGACTGTACCCATGAGACACAGGGTCAAGACTGATTTGCATATGGCCATGTCTGAACTGGGGTGGCTTGGTGAGCAAAATAACGATGGATTAAACCCAGATCTGTGACTGGGGGTGAATGTTTTGCCATTGTGCAACATTCCGTCCATCATCCTGTGTGTTTTGCTGTCCAGGTTCAGTAACCTTCCATGGACCTAGGAAGTTGCAGGAGCCGCCTTACTTCTTGAATCACAGGTAAGGATTGGATGCATTGTAGTGTCCCGCCTGCCATTGGTTGTCCGTGACTGATAGCCGAGACCTGAGGAGGGTCTAGTAACTAGTTGTTGCTCCTGTTACGACGTACTTATGAACTTGAAGACATGAAGCATTAAAAGTGACTGTGAGTCAAGCTGCACACAATGAAAAGAACAAGGTTAAAATGAGGTCGTTTTTACAATCCTAGCCGGGGACCCAAATCTGTTTTGTCCAATGAAACCGCAGCCTGAAAAGTGCAGTTAGTTTCCAACACCCCCCATTTTCCTTGGTCACAAGATCATTCCTGATGCCAGAATGTCTGGTGGTCATACAGGAAGCATATTGAGTAACAAGGCGGCACTAATTCCTTACAAGATCCCAACTGCACAGCCCCCTTCTGCCCCTCCTCTCTGTCGAAGTATTCAAAATCCTACAGTATTTGGGGGCTTGTGTGGGCGGGGACTAGCTTTACTGGGATGAGAAACTATGTGAAAGACTGCAGACCGGCACAGAGGCGGCAGGAATGTGAAATTTTACATGATATATGTGTGTGGATTATTTTTTGGCACTTTCAGGTGGGTGGGGGCCACAAAATCCAGAGCTGAAGTGCAACGAATTTCCTAAAAATGTGCAGTATACAAATTCAAACTGGGTAGCGAAGAACTCGAAGTTATACAGTCCATATGCGTGTGAATTCTGTGTTTTTAAAATCACAGATTAGGGTTTTAACAGGCAAAGAGATTGATTCCCTGGTGTGAGTCCATTATAGTCAACGGGTACATGTGTGGGGCTTCCATCCTGTTCTCATGAGTCTGGTGAAGGACCTCTGAATGTTACTCACTTGGAAGTTATACATACCTGTGCATTCTACTTGGGTGGTGGCACCGACAATCTGCCTGCAGCGTGCTGTGATACTACTGTGTAGTTCGCCTAGGGGACAAAGTCTGTCACAGGTGAGTACAAGTTGCGGGCCAGGTAATTAAAGAGATTTGAGCTAATTTTTAAAGGCAGCAAGACAAGCAGTCATGTGCAGAGTAGGCAGTGGAATTAAAGGTGTCTCCCATTTATCCACTCGGGCCCACATGCATCAAGCACTTTTTCATTCGCAAACGGTGCGATTCCTTAAAATCGGCCGTTTGCGAATGCAAAAGTGCTTTTTGGGATGCATGAAGCAATTTTAGAATTTGCAACATTGTTGCGAGTTCTAAAATTGCGGGTGCTTTTAAGAAGTCGCAGATGTGCGACTTCTTAAAAGCAATGCATCATCACTTTAGACAAGTGAAAATTCGCACTTAGGGTTCCAAATTTACCGAGTGGTTGAACCACTCGGTAAATTTGGAAAAAGTGTTAAAAATGCTTAAAATGTTATTTTTTCAACATTCATGTTACGGACACACATGTCCTTAGGACATGTGTGTGTGCAACATGATGCGAAAAATACATTTATGGGGTGCATGGGGGGGTCCTTTGGACCCCCCCTGCACCCATGAAATTTTCTAAGTGCCACTCGCAATTTGCATTGACTCCTATGGGCCTTTTGGCCCATAGGAATCAATGGAAATTGCGAAAATTAACTTAAGAATTCGGTATTTTTTTGGGATTCGGTAAAAAATGCGATTTTTACCGAATCACAAAGAAATACCGAAAAAAATGATGCATAGCATTTTGCATTTCCTAAATAGCGATTCCTTAATTTTCGCTATTTAAGAAATGCAAAATCCTACATTGATGCATGTGGGCCTAGTTGCCTTAAAGAGAAAACTTGGAAGAGAGAGGGCTCCCCCGCCCCTCTCTTTTCCGAGGTTTCTCTTTAAGGCAATTGGTGTTTTCTGTCCCTATTGATCTTCCTCCATGAGTAAAATGTTGCCACGGTCCTATATGTTTTACGTGTCGGGCACAGAGCCTGCAGCAAGGAACACACATTTCCATACAATGTTTCATCAATGGGGGCTTCTTTCTGCCCTGGCAGGGTAAAAAGATGCCTGCAGTGGGGGGTGCTCTAGGGTAGGGGTGAGCGCTTGCCAGTAAACTCTGCTCTGCCAGCACTAGGCAGAGTTTTTTTGCCAAACTGCGCACTCTAAGCAGACTGCGAAGTGGCAAAACTCAGTGAATTACGCCGGTGGAGCGGATTTTAACTCCCACAATTAATGGTGATATCTGGTGGATTAACCAGCATTGCATTGCATAATTTGCTAAATCTTTTTTTATTAGTGAAGAAATTAATAGGCATACCAGTCATTAAAGAAATGTTGCTTTCAAGTATCAACAAATTTCAGATTTTAACATATTCAGATGCATAATAACTGTTGATTTACCTTCAAAAATAATTGTTAGAAATGTGGTCCCATCGAAGTCTTCCCTTCACTGATCTCCTTTGTTATGGTTGCTGCTGTGTTGGAGGGGCAATGTTGCCATCTTAAGACGCAGAGTCTGAGACTGTGATGTGTAGTCCTCTCCTGCTGGCAATGTTGTGCAGCATAGCACAAGTTGATATACTTTTGCATGATGTTTCTGGTGCACACTGTAGTACTTCCCGACTCTTATGTAAACACCAAAATCTCATTTTCAATTAGGTTATTTGGTAAACGTTATGGTGCCAGAATCCAGGGTCACAAGGCATGCACACTGTCACCTGTGGAAGACATGAACATGAGTGTCTAGTCACAACATGAAGGTCACAATACAACTCTTCACACATTGCAGTAAGGAGTGGTGGTCTCCCAACCGCCTTATTACAATAAGGGCAGTTGGACCACCATTGCCCAGCCGCAGCTGCCAGGGAACCGCCGTACCCTGGTGGTGGTGCGTGGTGTAGAGACAGCAAATTGCTCAGCAGAACTACGCCGGTCCAGCCAAGCATATTACAAGGTTCCTCTCCGCTATAGTTTTTGTGGCTGTTCCACTGCCATGAAAACAGTGGCAGGGAGGAAACAAACGGGGCCCCCTGATGCCTCACGCCATGTGGAGGTACCCTGAGTGCATGCACACCAGTTCCTGCACAGCATGGACTTTACAGTCCATGCAATGCAAGAACTGTTTTTGGTGTTCCCATTGCGGTGCCCATTTTCAGACCACTGCTGTTGGGACGAAAAAAAAAGCCCACCAGACAGGAGGAAACTCATAATCTGACAGACGGCCGGACCATGGGTTTGGCAGTGCGGTGGCGGGGTAGACCCAGCGCTGCACCGCGAATCTCGTAATCAGGCCCATAGAGCTCTTTCTGCAATGAAAGTGGAAGAGGGAAAATGTCAAGTGCATAGCACTACAAGGCTCGCTCTGGTGGGATCATCTTAATGTCCCACTAGAGTTCATTGAGACTGTGAGGGTAGTCCAGAAGAACAGGCATTTTACTTGAAGGTATTCCCATAGTTCATAGCATGAAACGCAAACTTCAATGAGCCAGAATGGGATTTTAAGATGCCCTCAGCCATTATCGTGACTTGGTGATTGCAGTCTGTTTTTTTAGGGAACGCTGGCTAGTGCCTGACTGACTGACGTAGGACTGTCAGCACACAGGAGCTAATGGGGAGGACAGGCAGTGGAGGTGGCCAATCATCATTGCAAATGAAATGTAAAACTGTGCCATACTGCTGCGGGCCGATCCAAAGCCCTTTTTAGTTCTCGGCTATAACGCGCTGAAAGCGCGTTTCCGCCAGAGAACTATTGTCGGCGTCTCAGCAGTCTGAGAACACCGAAGTGAGACAAGACCTGGCCACGCGCAGCGTTTCCCCATAGGATAACGTTGTGCGCGCGGCCAGGTATTGTCTCCACAGCATTCCAGGGCTGACCGGATCGCGTCGCGCGCCTCTCTGGCATGCAGGCAATATTTCCCCTTGTCTTTTGGAACGACTGCAGCAAGCAAAAGGGAACTAACTGTTTTAAAACACTTGATGAAATCTTCATTCTTTTTTTTTTTTTAACCTTTATTATCGGTATGCACAGTACAAAGCGTCTGCCTACAACCCAATCGGGCCGGCCGCTATGACAATAAACATCTGGATGCCAAATATAGAGGCAGTATAGTTAGAACAGAGAGTAGCAGCTTAATGGTGTACCGGCACCAAAACACAGAAAAAACAAAAGGATAAAATAGGTTTCGTTTTATGATTTTGTTGAAAAACATATAATAAACACACCACACAATCACATGTTAAGAGCGATTCCAAGGGGTCAAGGGGAGAGGGCGAGGGAACCAGTCTCTAAAGAATATTGTGACATATATTCTAGGGACGGGGGAATGGTGAAGAGAACTAGGCAGAATAGCACTATAGACAATCATCTGGAACGTTAACTACGGGGACGATGGGACATCAGTAGTAAACTCAAGTGGAGGAGTGCAGATATCTCCACGATACGCGTTCCACTGGGACCAAATCCTGCCCCATTTCTTAGGACGACCCCGAGCCACATAGACCGTCTTCTCCCGGAACATGCACCAGTCCATGTTCTCCTTCCAAGCTGTTATCCCGGGCGGCCTATGGGAACTCCAGAGTTGAGCAATATCCCTCTTGGCAACCATGTTACCAAGAGTGACCCAGAAAGTCTGAGCAACCGTACAGTCCGTAGGCTCCCAGACGTTGAGCAGGCAACGACGAGCCTCAGGCAAAAGAGAGACCCCGGTGACCCGTCCCATAATAGCGTGTACTCTAGACCAAAAAGCGGATACCACAGGACATTCCCAGATGATGTGCAGAAAGGTACACTCATGCCACAACCACGCTTACACAACCCATTGATCGAGTAACCCATTCGCACCAGTCGTATACCGGTCATGTAAACTCGGTGAAGGATCTTCAGTTGCACAAAACGAAGGCGAGCTGGAATGGCCACCTCCTTAGGGGAGGCAATAGCCATCTGCCAATCCTCATCGTCTAATTCCAGGCCGTCTGCGGTCCACGAGGCCCTGAGCCGTACGAGGAGGTCAGCCCTGGTGTTAATAAGCTTTTTATAAATCAAAGAAATCGTGCTGTCAGGCACGTGGCCATCCAGAATCCGGTCCTCAAGTGGTGACGACTGGGGGATCTCCGTCCCCGGAGGGAAAACCGAGATCAAAGCGTGGCGCACCTGAAGGTATCGGAAATACTCATTATCGCCAAGATGATACTCTACCTTAAGGGCGTCGAAGGACTTAACCGCGCCCTTGGACCAAAGATCCTCCACCTTGATGATACCAATCGTATTCCACTTATCAAACCCTTTCGTTCGCCACAGGCTACCCAACCTATCAGAGTCATACAATGGAGTCAGTCATGTCATCTTATCACCCCAGCCCATAGCAACATTCGCATCTCTCCACGCACGCACAGCACACTTCGTAGGTCCAGTCAGAGATCGGAATGGCTCCTTCGAGTACAATGCCTTGTTGAAGTTCCCGCCCGGCAAGAGGAACTTGTCCATCGCAAAGGCAGGGACAGGACCTGGGGAGTACGTCACATGGTTAACCGCGCTCAACTGGGAGGCCCAGTAGTAGCGCCTGATGTCCGGGAGGGCTATGCCACCGTCGTACCATGGCAAAGTAAGTTAAGGCAAGGAGATACATGCCCACCCCTCCCAGATCAGCTGCCTCTGGAGGCCCTCGACCTCACGGAAATATCCAGAGGGTACAGGATCAAAAAATTTTTGCAGGCCGTACAAAAATCTAGGGAGGGACATCATCTTGAAAAGAGCCGCACGCCCCAGTGGAGATAGGGGCAAGCTTCGCCACCGCTGGACATCCAATTTAAGTCGCCGGAGAGGAGCATATAAGTTGCGGTCATAGCAGACAGAGGGGTCCAAGGAGACGTGAATTCCCAGGTACTTGAAACCAGTCTCAACCACCTGGATCGGGAATCTACGGGGTAGTGGAGGAAGCTCCCCCGCTATAGCATATATGCATGATTTAGTCCAGTTAATGACGAGACCCGAGTTCTTCCCGAAGGAGGTGAGGACATCAAAAAGTACGTTGAGTGACTTCTGGGGTGAAGTTAAATAAAGGAGAATGTCGTCTGCGTATAACGAGGCATGATCTTCGAGGTCATGGGCCCACCGGATGCCCCTGATCGAGGGCTCCCATTGGAGCCACTCCGCCAACGGTTCCAGTGCTAAGGCAAAGAGGAGGGGGGAGAGCGGACAATCCTGTCGGGTGCCGGGCCCGAGCGGGAACGAACCAGACACTCTGCCATTGACCACCATCTGGGCCAGTGGTTGTTCATAGAGGAGTTTTACCCAGGCAATAAAATTAGGGCCAAAGCCAAACTTTGACAGAGCCGCCCAAAGGTAAGACCACTCGATGGTGTCAAAAGCCATACTGGCGTCGAGAGAAGCTAAAATGGCGGGTTCGGTCAGCGTCCCAGCTCTCGCGAGAACCCCGTGGAGTGCCGTATTCCGATGGGGAATAAAACCGGACTGATCCGGATGGATTACCGTCAACTACTCCCTTTGTGCTTAAAGCACAAAAACTGCATGGTCATAGGGGACTTTAATGTCCATTACGAAAATCCCAATGCCCCTGGAGCGACACAGCTCAAATACGACATGGAAATCCTCCAACTTAAGCAGCTGGTCGATGGCCCTACGCACATAGCAGGGCACACCCTGGATCTCCTTTTCACGAACATCGAGTCGACCACCCTCAAGGAAATCCTCCCCCTGTCATGGTCCGACCACTTCATGCTCTCATTCTCGCTCAAATTTCTCGGCAAACCCGTAAAGACCAGACCCACCCCCCTCACCTGCAATAGAGCCTGGAGACTAATTAACGACTCCAACTTCCAAAATCACTTTCACGAAATAGATATCTCCCTACCAGACAATGCATCTATTGGTAACAACGTCATCCGGCTAGAAACCGGAATCCGCCAAACGTTGGACAAAATAGCACCCTTACGAGAAGTCAGGAAAAAAACAACTACTAACGAAAAATGGTACACCCCCACCCTCAAGAGCCTTAAAAGGGAATGCCAAAAAACAGAACACCAATGGAGACAAACGAAAGACTCTGTAACCAGAGCCAACTATACCGCCAAAAGGAAACAATACATCCTTGCCATTCGAGAGGCAAAAAAAGCATTTTTTACGCAACAAATTCACGAAAACCACAACTCCGCAAAAGAGTTGTTCAAAATCGTGAAAGAGCTCAGCAACCCATCTAGCACTTCGCAAACCCTCACCCCCTCAACAGAAGCATGCGAACAGATTAGCACTTTCTTTTCCGAAAAAATTAACAAAATTTATTCCACCTTCACCCCCTCCCATCCCACCACCCCTTACGACAACTCTGATGTATGTCCATCTACATCCGACAAAGACAACGTCCACCTAGACGTAGGCAACTCCCCACGTCAAACCAATTTCCAACCACTCTCCGAAGAAGAGGTGTTAGCAGTCCTTAAAGCAATAAAATCCGGCTCTCCTGCAGACCCCTGCCCGCACTTTGTGTTCTCAGAAATTGCACCGACTCTCTGCCCCCTCATTACCAAACTCTTCAACCAGTCCCTCGCCTCCGCGTCCTTTCCAGACTGCTGGAAACACGCATCTGTAACCCCCCCTCCTGAAGAAAGCCGGTTCCGATATCCTCAACCCCGAGAACTATAGACCAATCTCACAGCTCCCCTACCTCTCCAAGGCATTGGAGAAAATGGTCAACTTACAATTGTCCAAATACCTGGAGGACAACTCGCTTCTGGACCCCACCCAAACCGGCTTCAGATCCAACAACAGCACCGAGGCTACGCTGCTGGCAGTGTCGGACAGTGTCAGATGCATCACTGACCAAGGGGGATCGGTGGCTCTGATACTGTTAGACCTGTCGGCAGCGTTCGACACGGTGTCGCACGAATGCCTATTAAACATCCTCCGGAGCAAAGGAATACAAGCCACAGCGTTACAATGGATTGAATCCTTCTTGAGCAACCGCACCCAAGCAGTGCACATGGGCCAATTCCATTCAAAACCCCGTCCCATTGGCTGTGGAGTCCCACAAGGGGCCTCTCTAAGCCCCACTCTCTTTAATGTCTACGTCTCATCTCTGGCTGACATTGGAAGAAAGTGGGGCATCGGCATATGTTCATATGCCGACGATACACAGCTGATGGTGACTATGGACGAAAGATCGGAAAGATCGGAAACAACCAAAAACAAACTACACAGCTGCCTCTCCGAAATGGCAGATTGGATGCGCAACCACTGCCTTAAGCTCAATGCCGGAAAATCTGAAATATTACTGTTCGGAGGAGCCAAACTATTGTGGAACGATACGTGGTGGCCACCGTCACTGGGAACAGCCCCCACCCCGAAACAGTACGCCAGAAACCTTGGCATTATGATGGATGACGCACTGTCCATGAAAGATCATGTACGCATACTTTGGGGTAAAGGATTTGCAATCCTGAAACTCCTAGCCAAAATCTTCTCTTGGATCCCACTGGACTGCCGACGTACGATTACCCAGGCCCTCCTAGTCAGCCGCCTGGATTATGGCAATGCCCTATTCGAAGGGATGAACGAGCAACTGTTCTCCCGCCTACAGGTCCTTCAAAACCAGGCAGCCAAACTGGTATGCAATAAAGGCAAACGAGATTCGGCATCAGCATGCCTGAAACAACTCCACTGGCTGCCAACGCGCCAGCGTCCCACATTCAAACTGCTCTGTCACACGCACAAAGCCCTCCACAAAACAGGCCCTACAATCCTGCAAGGGAAAATCGAGTTCTATATTCCAAACAGGAACTTAAGATCCAATTACTCAGCCCTAGCAAAACCTAAGCGCATCTACAAAACAAGGACAGGTGAACGAGCCTTTTCTCACCTGGCGGCCAAACGATGGAATGAACTACCTATGGATCTTAGACACACTACAAACCTCCTCCAATTCCGGCTAAAACTCAAAACCCACCTTTTCCCTAAAAACTAACTCCCCCCGCACAATCTCAGCAGTCCCCTTTTCTTTTTAGCGCCTTGATATCCCTTGGGATGAATGTCGCGCTCTATAAATACCAGAAATAAATAAAAAAAAGTAATTTTGCCAGGATCTTGGGCTCAGCATTAAGCAGAGAAATGGGGCGTTAGGAGGTGCATTGGTCACGAGGTTTACCATCCTTGTAGATGACAACGATAGTGGCCAAACGCTGATCGAGGGGGAGGAGACCAGCCTCAAAGGCATCCATGAACATATTTCGCAGATACGCCGCCATCTTATCAGGCCGCAGCTTGCAAAGCTCGATGGGCAGACCATTCGGCCCCATAGCTTTACCCGAACGAAGGGATCGTATAGCAATAGCGACCTCATCCACCGTTATAGGCGCATCCAAAGTGGACCTATCCTCGTCCGAAATACAGGGCAGCGCAATATCACGCAAGAGCAGGCGGGAATCAGACTCATCTATATCACTCACCGATCGATAGACCGTCCGAAAATGGTCCACAAAGCACTCCACAATCTCACCTGGGTCAGACACACACTCCCCAGTCAACCGTTTAATCACTGGCACCACACGACTCATTTTCTCAGATTTATCCAACCATGCCAGAAGCTTACTCGCCTTATCACCCACATCATAGAGTCTGCCCAGCTGATTCCTGTTCATAATTTTAGCAGCGTCGGTCAAGAAATGTTTTCTCCCCTTAACATTAGACATCCCAGGAGCTCCGATTGGACTCCTTTGGAACATGTTACTAAATTTATCACCAAGTGGATCAGGAATCCTCTTGAGAGAAATACTCGCAATCTCCTACGAATGGAATGCTCAAGACCCTTTATTGAAGGCAAAGTCTGCCAAACCCCTAATCTTGACCCCGAGCTAATTAAATATCTCTTCAAACTCGGCAGAGATCCTAGGAAAGGCATGGAGAGATCCCTCAAAATCTGCCAAGACCGAGTTCTAGATATTTTAGGCCCTCTCTCTAAAATTATCGATGCAGCTGAAGACAGTCACATTAATGGCTCAACCTTGGATACTAACCTTATACGTGGTTGGAGTCAGAGGGCTTTAGTCCTTCTAGGAAACGCCAATGCTGGGCTCAATTCCGAAAGAAGGAGAGTCGTCCTTACTAAAATTAGCCCTAAACTAAGCGACTTAGCCGATAAAGAACCGTCCCTTAACCCTAAGGGACTACTTTTTGGAGAAGACCTCATCAAAACGCTAGGGAGATACGTATCAACCTTTACTGCCCTAGACAGAGCTCACCAAAATATGAAAAAAGTCTTCAACCAGAATACTAATAACCTTTTTGGCAGGGCCGGAAGAAGGGGCCAATCTTTCGGCCGTTTTAATCGAAGGCCCTATGGTAGATCAAGAGGCTTTGACACTAGAGGCAGTTACCAGTCCTCCTACCAATCTCAATTCTATCCTCCAAGAGGCAGAGGCTTTCGATCAAGAGGTTCCAGAGCAAGAGGAGGACCTACCGAAAACAACCAACAAAGTAAGTGCTTTGACTTCTTTTTCCCCTCCCACGAAAGTCGGAGGCAGACTAAAATTCTTTCTAGAGAACTGGAAACTTATCACTCAAGATCCATGGGTTCTGAACACCGTTACCGGTTTTACAATAGACTTCATAGATACACCGATTCAGGTTTCCTTTCCCAAAATAATGCCTCTCTCCCCCGATCAAGAGAAGATCATAGAAGAAGAAATCTCTTCAATGCTCCAGAAAGGCGCAATCACAGAAGTCCCTATGGAATTCCTGAGATTCATAAGTACACTCTTTCTAGTAAAAAAGAAGGACAAGGGCTGGAGACCCGTTATAAACCTCAGAGGACTCAACAAGTTCCTTGTTTACAGACATTTCAAGATGGAAGGTATCCATCTTCTGAGAGATCTCTTGTTGGAAGGAGACTGGTTGGTCAAACTAGATCTCAAAGACGCTTATTTTACCATCCCTATGGCCAAGAAAGATCAACCCTTCCTACAATTTATTTGGAAGAACCGTCTTTATCAATTCCAAGCCCTCCCTTTCGGTCTCTCCTCAGCCCCTTGGTGTTTCACCAAAATAATGAGGGCAGTCGCCTCATCTCTAAGAGAAAAGGGTATTCGTATGATTATTTACCTAGACGATATCCTTATTATGTCTCAAGACCATACTCAAATTCTTCAAGACCTCAAAACCGTTATGGATCTTTTAGAAAACCTAGGTTTTATTGTAAACAAAGAAAAGTCAATACTATCCCCCTCAAAGTCCATGGAATTCCTAGGTTTCACTGTAGACACCACCAATTGCCTTCTTCTTCTTCCTCCGAAGAAGATTTCCAAAATCAAAAAAGAGATAAGACATGTCCTCAAACATCAAAATCTTTCCTTAAGGGAACTAGCCAGACTCCTAGGTCTTCTCTCATCCTCCATTCAAGCTATCTTTCCGGGCCCCCTAAATTATCGAGCCCTTCAAAGGATAAAGGGAAAAGCTTTAAGATCAGGTCTCTGGTACGGAGACCATGTTTCCCTGAACCAAGAATCCATCTCAGAACTAACCTGGTGGTTGGAGAATTTGGATGCTTGGAACGGCAGAGCGATTTTTGGTTCAACACCAGACTTTATTTTGGAATCAGATGCGAGCCTTCACGGCTGGGGTGCCTGTCTCCTAGATCAAAATACTGGTGGAGTTTGGTCTCGAGAAGAGTCTTCTCACCATATAAACTTTCTAGAACTGACTGCGGGTCTTTATGCTCTAATGAGCTTCAAACACTCTCTTCAAGGCAGATCAGTAATTCTAAAAATGGACAATATTTCTGCAGTTGCTTACATAAATTGCCTAGGTGGAACGAAGTCAGAGGACTTGTCAAATTTAGCCAAAAAACTTTGGATATTTTGTCTAGAACACAAAATATCTTTAAGAGCAGAATACCTCCCAGGAGATTCCAACCTTTCTGCAGATTGGAATTCCAGATTCCTCTTGGATCGTTCAGATTGGAAACTCAACACCTTAATATTCAGATCCCTCAACTATTTCTGGGGTCCCTTCCAAATAGATCTCTTTGCGAGCAGACTGACTTTTCAACTAGATGCTTATTACAGCTGGATGCCCGATCCCGGCGCTCTAGCAGTAAACGCATTTCTTCAATCATGGGCGGGACTCAACGCTTATGCCTTCCCTCCCTTTGCTATGATCCAGAGGGTCCTCCAGAAAGTGAGACTTCAACATGCCTCAATTGTCCTGATAACCCCCCTTTGGCCTTCCCAAGCCTGGTTTCCAACTACTCTGGAGATGGCTTACGACCTTCCTTTCCTAATTCCTTCTCTCAACAACCTTCTCACAGACATAGACGGCCTAATTCACCCTCTTGTTCAAACAGGGAAGTTGAACCTTCTTGCCTGGAGAGTGTCAGGAGATCCAATGACCTCTCTAGACTTTCGTCAACAGCTTCAACTCTCCTCGGAGAATCTTGGGCCCCGGGAACACACTACCGGTATAACAACATTTGGAAAGTCTGGTTACGTTGGTGCTTGGAAAGGGACTTGGATCCAGTGGAAGCACCTGTCATTGATATAATTAATTTTCTTGGAGAACAATTTGATAGAGGTCTGAGTTACAGATCTATCAATTGCTATAGATCAGCTATTTCTGCTGGTCATTCCTTAATCAACAATAAAACGGTAGGTAAAAATCCTATTATCTGTAGAATCCTTAAAAGCATAAGACTTAGAAGACCTCCAAAACCTAGATATCAATCTCTCTGGGATGTTAAATTAATTCTTGACCTTTTCTGTAGTTGGCCAGATAACTCACTTTTGTGCAGAAAGAACCTTTCTATCAAGTTAGCTACTCTTCTTTGTCTAATCTCATGTCGTAGAGTTTCTGATGTTAAAGCTCTAGATATTTCTTATAGATCCTATGATATGTTTGGAGTTAAATTTGAAATCCACAGAAGAACTAAAACTATGTCTGATTTTATTTTCTATCCTCGATTTGATGTTTGCAAAAAACTTTGTATTGTGGATTGTATGAAACAATATGATTTAAGTATGCATGCTCTTCGCCCTTCTGGCGTTAATCAATTGCTTATATCCTTTGTTAAACCTCATAAAGGTATATCCTCCTCCTCTATTGCAAGATGGGTCAAAATTGTTATGAATTTTGCTGGTGTTGATCTAAACATCTTCAAACCACATTCTATCAGAGGTGCTATGGCCAGTAAGTCCTTTTGGTCAGGAGGTAAGTTAGATGATATTCTTAAAGCTGCTGATTGGTCAAATTCTAGAACCTTTGCTCATCATTATTGCAAACCTATATCTCATATGTCTGATGTTGTTTTACAAAGCTACCAACATGCATAATGGTAGCCTCCGGTCTTGTAATGAAATTGCGATTCTCCTATTAACATGACCAGAGAATCTGGATTTCATTAAAGACACGGAGGCTAACATTATCCCTCCCACCCTTCCCTGGGTGGTTGATGGTTAATTATGTTTCTCTCTGTTTAGCATTGTTAATCTTGCTTTTACATTGTTCAGATTACATTTTATAAAATGTTTTATTTTTAACTCATAAAATGTTTTATTTTTAACTCAGGATTCCTTTTCAGGATTTATCTTTATTTATATTCCAAGAGTTATTTACACTTCTTTTCTTTTCAGATAACCTCGCGTGAACCTTTGTTCCTGTTCCCTTTCCTTCGGATCTTGGAACTTTTTGGTTTATTTGAAGTCTCATAGTTTATATGAAGTCTCATCGTTTATATGAAGTCTCATCGTTTATTTGAAGCATCTTCATTGAGTTTCTCATTGGGACATTCCTTTCTTCTTCAATCCTTATTTAAAAGAGGCTGATTGCCTGGTGCTTTGTAGAATTGTTTTGTTGTCAATGTTCCATTGGAACTTTTGCTTTATGACATATGCGGCTGTTTGGAGTTGCATTAAAAGTTATATGCATAATGTTAGCCTCCGTGTCTTTAATGAAATCCAGATTCTCTGGTCATGTTAATAGGAGAATCGCAATTCCTGTTCATAATTTTAGCAGCGTCGGTCACCAGAGCCCTATAATCAGCCTGCTTTAGCGCCAAGGAGTGTAGGACTGCAGGAGTATCATTACCACCCAGTTCGCTCTCAAGCGAAGTGATTTCTGCCTCAAGGCGCACTAAGTTCTCCCGTTTGGCCTTCTTATCGGCAGCGATCAATGACAGTGCAGATCCCCTTATTACAGTTTTAAAAGCCTCCCACAAGGAAATAGGAGAAGAGACGGACCCCACATTCTCATTGAAGTAACAATCAATAGCCTTGAGAAGGTCGGAGCGCAGCTTAGGATTCCTTAAGTGCCAAGGATGGATAGGGGGAACCCTGCTCTCACCACAAAAACCTATCCAAACCTCAAGCAACAAGGGTGAATGATCAGAAATGCCCCTGGGAAGATGGCGAACCCCACGCACAAAGGGAGTATGAGCGGACAACATCAGAAAATAGTCGATCCTGGAGAGACTGCCATGCGCTCCAGAGTGGAACGTGTATTGCATTTGCGTAGAGTGCAGCATCCGTCAGACATCCACCAATCAAAGGTCTCAAGCAACTCAGACAGCCACAACTGAGACGCCGGCAGGACCCTGGGGGGTAATCGGTCACACTCACCTGAGACCACAGAGTGGAAATCCCCCACCAGTACAAGGATACCATCTGGAAGCCCTAGGAGAGTTTGTCCGAGATCAGCGTTGGTGGTAGCCTGAAGACCCGGGGAATATATACACTAACAACTGTGAGCACCTTCCCCTCCCACCGCCCAGAGACAGCCGCATACCGACCCCTATCATCAAGGGCAACTTTGTCTATTTCAAGGGCAGGGAGGATTTGACCATTATGCCAACCCCTCTGGAGCCAGATGTAAATCCAGCGTGTGCTACCAGCCTGTAGCCTCGTCTATCAAGGGCCCTCACGCATTTCCAATCAGATGGGTGTCCTGTAAGAGGACTATATCAGGGAGTGACGTCTGAGAAATTGGAGTACAACACCACGTTTTATCTTGTCACCCAGACCATTAACGTTCCAGACAACAATTTCAAATCACCCCCCCCCCCGTCCCAGCAAAGCGCCATAACCCCCCCCTTCGGAACTCAAGAGCAACAGGATAACAGCAATATACATTGTGCCATGTGTTAAGACAAA